>NW_027125239.1:600000-804021 GCF_033026475.1 Channa argus | reverse complement strand
TGATATTTATTTTAAACGAAAGAAAGTGTCAAACAAAACATGACACTACAACTCAGGGCGAACCAAGGCCAACATAATAAACAAAATAAGCCATTTCCCACAGAAAGTGCTAGCTAGCCTGATAGAAATAAACAAACCAAAAGATAGTTGCTAACCCTAACTCCCTAATGTGAAAACAAGAGAAAACAATCAAAAAAAATGGCAGTTCACCTCTACAGATTTAATACTATTTACAAAATATACAATTTATAAACAAAACCATGGCACAAAACCTAACAATTCAAAAATGCTAAATAAGGTTTGGAAACCAAGAACAGCAAACAGGTGCTGATGCCAGAAAGAGCCTCGCTAGCTGTTGGGAACCGTACTTTTAAAACTCCAGGAAGTGTAGGATGGACCAATAAGCTTCCTGTACTGCCCCCCAATCCGGCCAATCAGGCAGGAAACCTATAAGAACAAGAAAATAAAAACAACACATATGGCAAGGACCGTAACATGGTCTATTAGTAATGAAGCACGATGGTTGACAAACCAATAAAGTAGCAAAACAGCAATGAAAGAACAAAATTTGATGAAAATATAGAACAATTTCTATGAATAAATAGGCAGTAACACCAGCTTGTGCTGCCCGTAAACCCAAGCAAAAAAGCTTACAGCACCTGGTATTCCCAGGCGGTCTTCCTACCAAGTACTAACCAGGCCCGGCCCTATTTGACTGCCGAGATCGGACGAGATCGGGCGCTTAGAGAGCGGTTTGGCCGTAAGCTGCATTTGACATCATCAACAGCTCTTAAAAACGCTGGAGAAGCAGAATGCATGACACTTGCTAAGAAGAAGATAAATGTGGCAAAGTACAAAGTACTATAACTGTACTGGTCTGTTACGCCCCTGTCTAGGGGCTGAGGGTGCAACATACAAAGATAAATTAGCATGTTCCCTCTCCGATCCCCAAACCAAAATCCAGGATCGAGATGTTCCAACAGAATGATATTTATTTTAAACGAAAGAAAGTGTCAAACAAAACATGACACTACAACTCAGGGCGAACCAAGGCCAACATAATAAACAAAATAAGCCATTTCCCACAGAAAGTGCTAGCTAGCCTGATAGAAATAAACAAACCAAAAGACAGTCGCTAACCCTAACTCCCTAATGTGAAAACAGTCCAAAGAAAATGGCAGTTCACCCCTACAGATTTAATACTATTTACAAAATATACAATTTATAAACAAAACCACGGCACAAAACCTAACAATTCAAAAATGCTAAATAAGGTTTGGAAACCAAGAACAGCAAACAGGTGCTGATGCCAGAAAGAGCCTCGCTAGCTGTTGGGAACCGTACTTTTAAAACTCCAGGAAGTGTGGGATGGACCAATCAGCTTCCTGTACTGCCCCCCAATCCAGCCAATCAGGCAGGGCACCTATAAGAACAAGAAAATAAAAACAACACATATGGCCAGGACCGTAACATGGTCTACTAGTAATGAAGCACGATGGTTGGCAAACCAATAAAGTAGCATAACAGCAATGAAAGAACAAAATTTGATGAAAATATAGAACAATTTCTATGAATAAATAGGCAGTAACACCAGCTTGTGCTGCCCGTAAACCCAAGCAAAAAAGCTTACAGCACCTGGTATTCCCAGGCGGTCTTCCTACCAAGTACTAACCAGGCCCGGCCCTATTTGGCTGCCGAGATCGGACGAGATCGGGCGCTTAGAGAGCGGTGTGGCCGTAAGCTGCATTTGACATCATCAACAGCTCTTAAAAACGCTGGAGAAGCAGAATGCATGACACTTGCTAAGAAGAAGATAAATGTGGCAAAGTACAAAGTATTATAACTGTACTGGTCTGTTACGCCCCTGTCTAGGGGCTCAGGGTGCAACATACAAAGATAAATTAGCATGTTCCCTCTCCGATCCCCAAACCAAAATCCAGGATCGAGATGTTCCAACAGAATGATATTTATTTTAAACGAAAGAAAGTGTCAAACAAAACATGACACTACAACTCAGGGCGAACCAAGGCCAACATAATAAACAAAATAAGCCATTTCCCACAGAAAGTGCTAGCTAGCCTGATAGAAATAAACAAACCAAAAGACAGTCGCTAACCCTAACTCCCTAATGTGAAAACAAGAGAAAACAATCAAAAGAAAATGGCTGTTCACCCCTACAGATTTAATACTATTTAGAAAATACACAATTTATAAACAAAACCACGGCACAAAACCTAACAATTCAAAAATGCTAAATAAGGTTTGGAAACCAAGAACAGCAAACAGGTGCTGATGCCAGAAAGACCCTCGCTAGCTGTTGGGAACCGTACTTTTAAAACTCCAGCAAGTGTAGGATGGACCAATCAGCTTCCTGTACTGCCCCCCAATCCGGCCAATCAGGCAGGGCACCTATAAGAAAAAGAAAATAAAAACAACACATATGGCCAGGACCGTAACATGGTCTATTAGTAATGAAGCACGATGGTTGACAAACCAATAAAGTAGCAAAACAGCAATGAAAGAACAAAATTTGATGAAAATATAGAACAATTTCTATGAATAAATAGGCAGTAACACCAGCTTGTGCTGCCCGTAAACCCAAGCAAAAAAGCTTACAGCACCTGGTATTCCCAGGCGGTCTTCCTACCAAGTACTAACCAGGCCCAGCTCTATTTGGCTGCCGAGATCGGACGAGATCGGGCGCTTATTTTTTTTTTTTATCTTTTTATTATCAAAAGATTCATACAAACAAAATTATATACACAATATACAAAAGTGCAGTAAAAAACCTTTTCACTCTACAATTAATCAAACAAGACATACATTTGCTTTTCCAAATCCGTCATATATGCATCATACACAGCCATATCTCCCCCTACCCAAAATCCAACACCAGAATTCTTTCCTTTTCCCCTTGTACTGTACAAAAATCATTATTTCTCCCCCATGATGCAACAAACCAATCCTTGTCATATGAAAACAAAATTTCCAAATAAAACTTAACCATGTGCTTAAAAACCACCACCTTTTTCACATATTTCCCATCATATAAAGCCAAATTCCGTGCATATAACAAAACATGTCTAGCAAAACTTAGGAGGAAGTTAATCAGTGTGTTATTACAGCGCTGTGATTTTCCCATTATCCCAAAGCACCAAATCCACTCCCACTGTTCCCCCTCTAACCCTTTCATTCTACACTTCTGTGACAGCAGGGTCCTGACAAAAGCTCTCAAAGACCCTCCAGCTGAGCAGTGCAGAAAGAAATGTTCAAAATCTTCATCCTCCACTTTGCACAATACACATGTTCTTGAATACAACAGCTTATTGATCTGATGGAGACTGACAGACGTGAGCACCCTCCTGTGACGCAACTTATAGTTTGTGTTTAATACTGATGGTGGAATCCACCTGCCATGTAAATTAGACCAGATTGTTGAGATTGGTCTCTGCGGAAAGAGACACAACCACTTGGCTTCTGCAGTTGGTGTTTTGAAGATTTCAGATACTAGATATGAATACCAGAATTTTGTTGGAAGATCAGAAAGAGTTCTGCCCTTGGAATCACAGACAAGAGAGAACTCAATCCTGTCAGTCTCCATCAGATCCTGTGAAGTTTCTTGCAACATTTCCAACCAGTTACTCTGTATATTCTTAACCACTGTATTACAGAGATTAAGAACTCGTCTTTTCTTTATCATCAATTTTAGACTCCCTAATTTTTCATAGGTGGCCTGCGCATTAATGCTCCCACCTAGGTCAACAATATCGCTCACCTGCTTCAGTGTTTTGTGAACCAGACCCGTCCCCTCTCGGAGTATCGCCCGCCCTCCGAGGCGTGGATTGCCAAAAAGCGGTTGATTTAGCACGTCCATTTTTGTGCGTAATACGCATTCCAGCTGAGGCAATATCTTGACCCATGCCTCAGCGGCTTCCTGAAATAGAGGGTCCGAGTCTGGCACAGGCCACCTGAAAGCAGAGCTGCACAAATTAAATATCCCACAACTCCCCCGCTTCATTATATCGTCAAACATGTAGTCCGCCCATATATTCTGTAGCTTGCTATTCAAAGCCTTTTTAATAAGTTTGACCCTTAAAGCAAGCACTTTCATCCTTAAATCACAAAGGTTTAACCCTCCTTTTTTAAGGGGCCCAATTAAAGTTCTATGGGCTATCATATTGGCTCTTCCATTCCACAAAAAATAATCCACCATGCTGCAGAGGGAGACCATGACATCACACGGCACAGGGCAGACCTGCATAGCGTAGACAAGTTTTGGCACTACCAGCGAATTTATTATTATTACTTTGCCTTTTATACCGATGCGCCTTGATTTCCACAACAAAAGCCTTGATCTACATGCAGCAAGCTGCCCTGCCCATGTCTTCTGTGTGCATGCTAGGGCATTAGGTCCCATATATACTCCCAATACCCTTAGTTCATCCCCAGCCCGCTGAAAGCCCCGGCCCATCTCCCCTAAATCAATTCCCGGGCCAGAAACCAAACATGATTTTGCCCTGTTCACCCTTGCCCCTGCAGCCAGCTCGTACTCCTCAAGGTGCAACATGACTCTGCGGAGACTAGCTTTGTCCTTCACCATTATATTGATGTCATCCGCATACTGAGCTAACCGAAACTCATTTCCCCTGGGGGTCTCAATGCCTCTTATTGAGGGATCTGCAAGAATAGACAGTGCGAGCGGCTCTGCAGCAATGGCATAGAGCATGGCTGACAGGGGGCACCCCTGTCTTATGGACCGCTCCAGGGGGACCGGATCAGTCAGCGAGCCATTGCATTTCACCATACTAGCAGCTCTGCCATACAACAGCTCAATCCAGCCACTGAACACCCTCCCAAAACCAAACGCCCTCAGACACTGAAAGAGATACTCATGACCGACCCTATCGAAGGCCTTCTCAAGATCCACACCAAGGTAAACCCCACCCGTGGACATGAGATGTTCAAACGAGAATTTCGTCGATAGGATGCAGTCCGCTATATCCCTCCCAGGAATACTGTAGGTCTGGGTTGGTCCTATAATTGTCCCAATCACCCTCTTAAGCCTGGAGGCCAACAGTTTTGCCAATATTTTATAGTCTGTGTTCAGTAGACTAATTGGTCTATAGTTGGCCAGGTCATCTCTAGCACCCTTGTTTTTAAAAACAAGAGTGATCACACCTCTCAAGAATGAGGCTGCGCACCTCTTCTCCTCCTGCATCACAGCAAAAAGCCTGCAAAGGATAGGGGCAAGCAGGTAGGAGAAACACTTATAAAACTCTGCAGAGAGACCATCTACACCAGGGCTTTTTGAAACATTCAAGTCAGCAATTGCCTCCTGAACTTCCCTCAGCTGTATGTCGCCATCACAGTGAGTCACATCCTCAGAGCCAAGAGAGCAGCCGATTGCCCCTATCACCCTATCCATGTATTTCCTATCCAGATCCTCCTTTCGAAATAAATTAGTATAAAAATCCTCTGCTGCCTGTAAAATATCCACCAAATCCGTGCATTTTGTTCCATCCACCCTTGTGATTTGTGCTATGTGTGACTGCATTTGTTTCTTCTTTTCTAATCCAAGGAAGAAGGCACTGCACCTCTCCCCTTCCAGCAAAAAACAGGTTTTGCTCCGGATCATTGCACCTCTACACTTCCTCTCTTGAATGTGTTTCAGCTGCTCCCTCAGCTCCAGATACTCATCTAAAGCGTGGCCACTCCCAGCTTCGATCAAATCAATCTCCCGCTGCAGACGATCCCTCAGCACAGTCTCCTCTCTCCTCTCCCTGGCTCTGCTCTCTCTGCTCAGTGCAATGCACCGCTTTTTAATCCGTAATTTTGTGCGCTCCCACCACTCTGCTATATCAGTAATAAACTCACTTTCATCGACCAGAGCAGAAAGAAACACGGTCATCTTTGAACGAAAAGTTTCATTTTTAAGCAAACTGGAGTTGAAACACCACACTCCCCCATTCTTCTGCAGCCCCTCCGCCACAAGAGACACTCTTACAGAGGCGTGATCACTCTCACTGCAAAAAATATATTTGCAGTCAATTAATTCAGTCACCAGGCCCGCTGCTAATAGACACAGGTCAATACGCGACTGTTTTAATGTACCCACCACAACTTGTCTGCGTGAAAAACCACGCGTGCCACCCTTCAACACCCTCCAAGCATCCGCCAAATCATATTCATTTATCCAATTGTGTATAGCCGCCCTGCTATTGTCTTCTTTAAATTTGTTAGCAGCCCCAACATCGATTTTGGATAAAGCCACATTCATATCCCCAATAATTATCGACCTATCAGTAGTCCACCCCCTGCAGCTCTGGAAGAAGCACTTTCTTTCTCCCTCTATATTAGGAGCATACACATTATGCAATCTATATACATGACCATTATATATCACATCTACAATAATTGCCCTACCCTTCTCATCTTTAAACACCTCTTTCACCTTTTCAAAGGACCCTTGTCTCAGAAAAATTGCCACCCCGGCTGTTCCATCCGTTGCAGAAGCATGAAACAAGTCACCTCTCCAGAACATTCTTAATTTTTCTACAATGTCCAGAGTCCACCTACACTCCTGGACGCACAGGGCATCACATGCCATGTCTCTGCAAATCTGTTCTATTTTTTCCACTCTTTTTAAACCATTTAAATTTTGAGAAATAATAAGCATTATGAACAGAAAAATCCAAATATTACCTGTCATCTTTTTACTTGTATTTTACCTTTTTTCTGCTTTCCCCCCTCATTCTTCATTGATTGCTCAGCCTGAGCTCTTTTTCTAACTATTTGAACTTGATGAAAGTCCATCTCTGAGTCTGATTCAGTGAGGTCACCTGCAGAGCCCAACGAGAGCACACCTGCTGGAGCAGGGACAGGGACTTCATTTTGAGGGATGAGCTCAGGCGAAGGATAAAGGCCGAGGCAGGTCCCTCTGGGGGACCCTCACTGCCCCCAACTCACTCTCAAGCACTGTCTCTATCTCCTCAACTACATGATCCATACTAGAGCCGAGGAAGCCACTTTGCCGCTCTTTCTCCTCCTGGCTACATTGTGTTTCTGGGACCCATTCAATCCCACCAACCTCTGGTTCATTTTCTCTCTCATCCCTGGACTCTTCTTCAGAGGCTTCCCCGCTATTCCCTCCCTCAAAGATGGGCTCTCTATCACTCACATCCCTTTCCGGTAAATTATTTATACACGCGCATTCCTCAGCAGCGCTATGACATGCTTCGCACCTGTGCGTCATAGAATCACATTCACGAGCATAATGTCCCTGTTTATCACATTTGAAACAGGTGAACTCTGGACAGTCTCTCACTACATGTCCAGGCTGTAAGCACATTCTGCAAACCTTAACTTGGTTATTGTGCACCACTCTGAAATATTCAGGTCCAGTCGCCGTCATAAATTTTGTCGAGTACGGGAGGGATTGCACTGTGTCATTAAATTTTACTTTAACAAACCTTGTGCCATCAGCGATGTCCGTTCCCGGCCACAATCTCCTTTTAATGGGAGACACCGCTTTCACTCCCCACACATCCAGCTTCTCCAGGATTTCCTCGTCCGCGATATAAGCTGGCAGGTTTAAAAAGGAAACCACCAGCTCATCCACCGACAAGTTTTTAACCATTACCACAGCCCGTCCAATTTTAAAACCATCCAATAACCTTTTTTTCCCGGCCTCATTCTTAACAGTCACTTCATATTTATTTATCCCGGTCTCCCGGAAGGCAATTACACCTCCGCAGATGTCGCGCATCGCTCTCATCACTTCCAACGTTTTCAGCCTATCTTCTCCCAAAACCTCCGCCATCACCGTCAGATTTTTTACATATTTATTCGCGTGGCGTCCCTTTTCCTCTCCTCTCTGATCCGTCTCGTTCCTTGGTTGTCTCTCCGTCTCCACCGTCATCAACCTCGCCGCCGCTCCTCTCACTTCCATACGCACATCGTATTTCTCCACCACTTTATTTCCCAAACTTTTTCCCGCACTCTTCCCCTCTGTAGAGTCTCTGCTTTTTCCAACACCAGCATTGGGAGCTTTAAAACTCTGCATGGTGCAGACATTTGTCCTCTCGCCAGCCATAATGTCCGCGGCGCTCATGCTGGTGGAAAAGCTCATACACAAGCCGCGCTGCCGAGCAGGTCGGCTTGATATTTAGGCAACAAATTAAACAAAAACCAGAAAACGAAAAACGCCCCCGAGCGGAATCAATCCGCCGGGGGGTTTATAAAGCAAAAAAGCAAACTCAAAATCACTACAATAGGTAGGCAAATAAATGACCACAAAAACGAAAAATGCACACCAAACGGGCGGCAGCTCACAAACACGTCTGTTCTTGCAGCACACTTTCTCCGAAAGACCATACCCCTGTCCCCCTCCAATCGGGCGCTTAGAGAGCGGTGTGGCCGTAAGCTGCATTTGACATCATCAACAGCTCTTAAAAACGCTAGAGAAGCAGAATGCATGACACTTGCTAAGAAGAAGATAAATGTGGCAAAGTACAAAGTACTATAACTGTACTGGTCTGTTACGCCCCTGTCTAGGGGGTCAGGGTGCAACATACAAAGATAAATTAGCATGTTCCCTCTCCGATCCCCAAACCAAAATCCAGGATCGAGATGTTCCAACAGAATGATATTTTTTTTAAACGAAAGAAAGTGACAAACAAAAAATGACACAACTCAGGGCGAACCAAGGCCAACATAATAAACAAAATAAGCCATTTCCCACAGAAAGTGCTAGCTAGCCTGATAGAAATAAACAAACCAAAAGACAGTCGCTAACCCTAACTCCTTAATGTGAAAACAAGAGAAAACAATCAAAAGAAAATGGCAGTTCACCCCTACAGATTTAATACTATTTACAAAATATACAATTTATAAACAAAACCACGGCACAAAACCTAACAATTCAAAAATGCTAAATAAGGTTTGGAAAGCAAGAACAGCAAACAGGTGCTGATGCCAGAAAGAGCCTCGCTAGCTGTTGGGAACCGTACTTTTAAAACTCCAGGAAGTGTAGGATGGACCAATAAGCTTCCTGTACTGCCCCTCAATCCGGCCAATCAGGCAGGGCACCTATAAGAACAACAAAATAAAAACAACACATATGGCCAGGACCGTAACATGGTCTACTAGTAATGAAGCACGATGGTTGGCAAACCAATAAAGTAGCAAAACAGCAATGAAAGAACAACATTTGATGAAAATATAGAACAATTTCTATGAATAAATAGGCAGTAACACCAGCTTGTGCTGCCCGTAAACCCAAGCAAAAAAGCTTACAGCACCTGGTATTCCCAGGCGGTCTTCCTACCAAGTACTAACCAGGCCCGGCTCTATTTGGCTGCCGAGATCGGACGAGATCGGGCGCTTAGAGAGCGGTGTGGCCGTAAGCTGCATTTGACATTATCAACACCTCTTAAAAACGCTAGAGAAGCAGAATGCATGACACTTGCTAAGAAGAAGATAAATGTGGCAAAGTACAAAGTACTATAACTGTACTGGTCTGTTACGCCCCTGTCTAGGGGGTCAGGGTGCAACATACAAAGATAAATTAGCATGTTCCCTCTCCGATCCCCAAACCAAAATCCAGGATCGAGATGTTCCAACAGAATGATATTTATTTTAAACGAAAGAAAGTGACAAACAAAAAATGACACAACTCAGGGCGAACCAAGGCCAACATAATAAACAAAATAAGCCATTTCCCACAGAAAGTGCTAGCTAGCCTGATAGAAATAAACAAACCAAAAGACAGTCGCTAACCCTAACTCCTTAATGTGAAAACAAGAGAAAACAATCAAAAGAAAATGGCAGTCCACCCCTACAGATTTAATACTATTTACAAAATATACAATTTATAAACAAAACCACGGCACAAAACCTAACAATTCAAAAATGCTAAATAAGGTTTGGAAACCAAGAACAGCAAACAGGTGCTGATGCCAGAAAGAGCCTCGCTACCTGTTGGGAACCGTACTTTTAAAACTCCAAGAAGTGTAGGATGGACCAATAAGCTTCCTGTACTGCCCCTCAATCCGGCCAATCAGGCAGGGCACCTATAAGAACAACAAAATAAAAACAACACATATGGCCAGGACCGTAACATGGTCTACTAGTAATGAAGCACGATGGTTGGCAAACCAATAAAGTAGCAAAACAGCAATGAAAGAACAAAATTTGATGAAAATATAGAACAATTTCTATGAATAAATAGGCAGTAACACCAGCTTGTGCTGCCCGTAAACCCAAGCAAAAAAGCTTACAGCACCTGGTATTCCCAGGCGGTCTTCCTACCAAGTACTAACCAGGCCCGGCTCTATTTGGCTGCCGAGATCGGACGAGATCGGGCGCTTAGAGAGCGGTGTGGCCGTAAGCTGCATTTGACATTATCAACAGCTCTTAAAAACGCTAGAGAAGCAGAATGCATGACACTTGCTAAGAAGAAGATAAATGTGGCAAAGTACAAAATAATATAACTGTACTGGTCTGTTACGCCCCTGTCTAGGGGGTCAGGGTGAAACATACAAAGATAAATTTGCATGTTCCCTCTCCGATCCTCAAACCAAAATCCAGGATTGAGATGTTCCAACAGAATGATATTTATTTTTAACGAAAGAAAGTGTCAAACAAAACATGACACTACAACTCAGGGCGAACCAAGGCCAACATAATAAACAAAATAAGCCATTTCCCACAGAAAGTGCTAGCTAGCCTGATAGAAATAAACAAACCAAAAGACAGTCGCTAACCCTAACTCCCAAATGTGAAAACAGTCCAAAGAAAATGGTAGTTCACCCCTACAGATTTAATACTATTTACAAAATATACAATTTATAAACAAAACCACGGCACAAAACCAAACAATTCAAAAATGCTAAATAAGGTTTGGAAACCAAGAACAGCAAACAGGTGCTGATGCCAGAAAGAGCCTCGCTAGCTGTTGGGAACCGTACTTTTAAAACTCCAGGAAGTGTAGGATGGACCAATCAGCTTCCTGTACTGCCCCCCAATCCGGCCAATCAGGCAGGGCACCTATAAGAACAAGAAAATAAAAACAACACATATGGCCAGGACCGTAACATGGTCTACTAGTAATGAAGCACGATGGTTGGCAAACCAATAAAGTAGCAAAACAGCAATGAAAGAACAAAATTTGATGAAAATATAGAACAATTTCTATGAATAAATAGGCAGTAACACCAGCTTGTGCTGCCCGTAAACCCAAGCAAAAAAGCTTACAGCACCTGGTATTCCCAGGCGGTCTTCCTACCAAGTACTAACCAGGCCCGGCTCTATTTGGCTGCCGAGATCGGACGAGATCGGGCGCTTAGAGAGCGGTGTGGCCGTAAGCTGCATTTGACATCATCAACAGCTCTTAAAAACGCTAGAGAAGCAGAATGCATGACACTTGCTAAGAAGAAGATAAATGTGGCAAAGTACAAAGTACTATAACTGTACTGGTCTGTTACGCCCCTGTCTAGGGGGTCAGGGTGAAACATACAAAGATAAATTTGCATGTTCCCTCTCCGATCCTCAAACCAAAATCCACGATTGAGATGTTCCAACAGAATGATATTTATTTTAAACGAAAGAAAGTGTCAAACAAAACATGACACTACAACTCAGGGCGAACCAAGGCCAACATAATAAACAAAATAAGCCATTTCCCACAGAAAGTGCTAGCTAGCCTGATAGAAATAAACAAACCAAAAGACAGTCGCTAACCCTAACTCCCTAATGTGAAAACAGTCCAAAGAAAATGGCAGTTCACCCCTACAGATTTAATACTATTTACAAAATATACAATTTATAAACAAAACCACGGCACAAAACCTAACAATTCAAAAATGCTAAATAAGGTTTGGAAACCAAGAACAGCAAACAGGTGCTGATGCCAGAAAGAGCCTCGCTACCTGTTGGGAACCGTACTTTTAAAACTCCAAGAAGTGTAGGATGGACCAATAAGCTTCCTGTACTGCCCCTCAATCCGGCCAATCAGGCAGGGCACCTATAAGAACAACAAAATAAAAACAACACATATGGCCAGGACCGTAACATGGTCTACTAGTAATGAAGCACGATGGTTGGCAAACCAATAAAGTAGCAAAACAGCAATGAAAGAACAAAATTTGATGAAAATATAGAACAATTTCTATGAATAAATAGGCAGTAACACCAGCTTGTGCTGCCCGTAAACCCAAGCAAAAAAGCTTACAGCACCTGGTATTCCCAGGCGGTCTTCCTACCAAGTACTAACCAGGCCCGGCTCTATTTGGCTGCCGAGATCGGACGAGATCGGGCGCTTAGAGAGCGGTGTGGCCGTAAGCTGCATTTGACATTATCAACAGCTCTTAAAAACGCTAGAGAAGCAGAATGCATGACACTTGCTAAGAAGAAGATAAATGTGGCAAAGTACAAAATAATATAACTGTACTGGTCTGTTACGCCCCTGTCTAGGGGGTCAGGGTGAAACATACAAAGATAAATTTGCATGTTCCCTCTCCGATCCTCAAACCAAAATCCAGGATTGAGATGTTCCAACAGAATGATATTTATTTTTAACGAAAGAAAGTGTCAAACAAAACATGACACTACAACTCAGGGCGAACCAAGGCCAACATAATAAACAAAATAAGCCATTTCCCACAGAAAGTGCTAGCTAGCCTGATAGAAATAAACAAACCAAAAGACAGTCGCTAACCCTAACTCCCAAATGTGAAAACAGTCCAAAGAAAATGGTAGTTCACCCCTACAGATTTAATACTATTTACAAAATATACAATTTATAAACAAAACCACGGCACAAAACCAAACAATTCAAAAATGCTAAATAAGGTTTGGAAACCAAGAACAGCAAACAGGTGCTGATGCCAGAAAGAGCCTCGCTAGCTGTTGGGAACCGTACTTTTAAAACTCCAGGAAGTGTAGGATGGACCAATCAGCTTCCTGTACTGCCCCCCAATCCGGCCAATCAGGCAGGGCACCTATAAGAACAAGAAAATAAAAACAACACATATGGCCAGGACCGTAACATGGTCTACTAGTAATGAAGCACGATGGTTGGCAAACCAATAAAGTAGCAAAACAGCAATGAAAGAACAAAATTTGATGAAAATATAGAACAATTTCTATGAATAAATAGGCAGTAACACCAGCTTGTGCTGCCCGTAAACCCAAGCAAAAAAGCTTACAGCACCTGGTATTCCCAGGCGGTCTTCCTACCAAGTACTAACCAGGCCCGGCTCTATTTGGCTGCCGAGATCGGACGAGATCGGGCGCTTAGAGAGCGGTGTGGCCGTAAGCTGCATTTGACATCATCAACAGCTCTTAAAAACGCTAGAGAAGCAGAATGCATGACACTTGCTAAGAAGAAGATAAATGTGGCAAAGTACAAAGTACTATAACTGTACTGGTCTGTTACGCCCCTGTCTAGGGGGTCAGGGTGAAACATACAAAGATAAATTTGCATGTTCCCTCTCCGATCCTCAAACCAAAATCCACGATTGAGATGTTCCAACAGAATGATATTTATTTTAAACGAAAGAAAGTGTCAAACAAAACATGACACTACAACTCAGGGCGAACCAAGGCCAACATAATAAACAAAATAAGCCATTTCCCACAGAAAGTGCTAGCTAGCCTGATAGAAATAAACAAACCAAAAGACAGTCGCTAACCCTAACTCCCTAATGTGAAAACAGTCCAAAGAAAATGGCAGTTCACCCCTACAGATTTAATACTATTTATAAAATATACAATTTATAAACAAAACCACGGCACAAAACCTAACAATTCAAAAATGCTAAATAAGGTTTGGAAACCAAGAACAGCAAACAGGTGCTGATGCCAGAAAGAGCCACGCTAGCTGTTGGGAACCGTACTTTTAAAACTCCAGGAAGTGTAGGATGGACCAATCAGCTTCCTGTACTGCCCCCCAATCCGGCCAATCAGGCAGGGCACCTATAAGAAAAAGAAAATAAAAACAACACATATGGCCAGGACCGTAACATGGTCTACTAGTAATGAAGCACGATGGTTGGCAAACCAATAAAGTAGCAAAACAGCAATGAAAGAACAAAATTTGATGAAAATATAGAACAATTTCTATGAATAAATAGGCAGTAACACCAGCTTGTGCTGCCCGTAAACCCAAGCAAAAAAGCTTACAGCACCTGGTATTCCCAGGCGGTCTTCCTACCAAGTACTAACCAGGCCCGGCTCTATTTGGCTGCCGAAATCGGACGAGATCGGGCGCTTAGAGAGCGGTGTGGCCGTAAGCTGCATTTGACATCATCAACAGCTCCTAAAAACGCTGGAGAAGCAGAATGCATGACACTTGCTAAGAAGAAGATAAATGTGGCAAAGTACAAAGTACTATAACTGTACTGGTCTGTTACGCCCCTGTCTAGGGGGTCAGGGTGCAACATACAAAGATAAATTAGCATGTTCCCTCTCCGATCCCCAAACCAAAATCCAGGATCGAGATGTTCCAACAGAATGATATTTATTTTAAACGAAAGAAAGTGACAAACAAAAAATGACACAACTCAGGGCGAACCAAGGCCAACATAATAAACAAAATAAGCCATTTCCCACAGAAAGTGCTAGCTAGCCTGATAGAAATAAACAAACCAAAAGATAGTCGCTAACCCTAACTCCTTAATGTGAAAACAAGAGAAAACAATCAAAAGAAAATGGCAGTCCACCCCTACAGATTTAATACTATTTACAAAATATACAATTTATAAACAAAACCACGGCACAAAACCTAACAATTCAAAAATGCTAAATAAGGTTTGGAAACCAAGAACAGCAAACAGGTGCTGATGCCAGAAAGAGCCTCGCTAGCTGTTGGGAACCGTACTTTTAAAACTCCAGGAAGTGTAGGATGGACCAATCAGCTTCCTGTACTGCCCCCCAATCCGGCCAATCAGGCAGGGCACCTATAAGAACAAGAAAATAAAAACAACACATATGGCCAGGACCGTAACATGGTCTACTAGTAATGAAGCACGATGGTTGACAAACCAATAAAGTAGCAAAACAGCAATGAAAGAACAAAATTTGATGAAAATATGGAACAATTTCTATGAATAAATAGGCAGTAACACCAGCTTGTGCTGCCCGTAAACCCAAGCAAAAAAGCTTACAGCACCTGGTATTCCCAGGCGGTCTTCCTACCAAGTACTAACCAGGCCCGGCTCTATTTGGCTGCCGAGATCGGACGAGATCGGGCGCTTAGAGAGCGGTGTGGCCGTAAGCTGCATTTGACATCATCAACAGCTCTTAAAAACGCTAGAGAAGCAGAATGCATGACACTTGCTAAGAAGAAGATAAATGTGGCAAAGTACAAAGTACTATAACTGTACTGGTCTGTTACGCCCCTGTCTAGGGGGTCAGGGTGCAACATACAAAGATAAATTAGCATGTTCCCTCTCCGATCCCCAAACCAAAATCCAGGATCGAGATGTTCCAACAGAATGATATTTATTTTAAACGAAAGAAAGTGACAAACAAAAAATGACACAACTCAGGGCGAACCAAGGCCAACATAATAAACAAAATAAGCCATTTCCCACAGAAAGTGCTAGCTAGCCTGATAGAAATAAACAAACCAAAAGATAGTCGCTAACCCTAACTCCTTAATGTGAAAACAAGAGAAAACAATCAAAAGAAAATGGCAGTCCACCCCTACAGATTTAATACTATTTACAAAATATACAATTTATAAACAAAACCACGGCACAAAACCTAACAATTCAAAAATGCTAAATAAGGTTTGGAAACCAAGAACAGCAAACAGGTGCTGATGCCAGAAAGAGCCTCGCTAGCTGTTGGGAACCGTACTTTTAAAACTCCAGGAAGTGTAGGATGGACCAATCAGCTTCCTGTACTGCCCCCCAATCCGGCCAATCAGGCAGGGCACCTATAAGAACAACAAAATAAAAACAACACATATGGCCAGGACCGTAACATGGTCTACTAGTAATGAAGCACGATGGTTGACAAACCAATAAAGTAGCAAAACAGCAATGAAAGAACAAAATTTGATGAAAATATGGAACAATTTCTATGAATAAATAGGCAGTAACACCAGCTTGTGCTGCCCGTAAACCCAAGCAAAAAAGCTTACAGCACCTGGTATTCCCAGGCGGTCTTCCTACCAAGTACTAACCAGGCCCGGCTCTATTTGGCTGCCGAGATCGGACGAGATCGGGCGCTTAGAGAGCGGTGTGGCCGTAAGCTGCATTTGACATCATCAACAGCTCTTAAAAACGCTGGAGAAGCAGAATGCATGACACTTGCTAAGAAGAAGATAAATGTGGCAAAGTACAAAGTACTATAACTGTACTGGTCTGTTACGCCCCTGTCTAGGGGGTCAGGGTGCAACATACAAAGATAAATTAGGATGTTCCCTCTCCGGTCTCCAAACCATAATCCAGGATCGAGATGTTCCAACAGAATGATATTTATTTTAAACGAAAGAAAGTGTCAAACAAAACATGACACTACAACTCAGGGCGAACCAAGGCCAACATAATAAACAAAATAAGCCATTTCCCACAGAAAGTGCTAGCTAGCCTGATAGAAATAAACAAACCAAAAGACAGTCGCTAACCCTAACTCCCTAATGTGAAAACAGTCCAAAGAAAATGGCAGTTCACACCTACAGATTTAATACTATTTACAAAATATACAATTTATAAACAAAACCACGGCACAAAACCTAACAATTCAAAAATGCTAAATAAGGTTTGGAAACCAAGAACAGCAAACAGGTGCTGCTGCCAGAAAGAGCCTCGCTAGCTGTTGGGAACCGTACTTTTAAAACTCCAGGAAGTGAAGGATGGACCAATCAGCTTCCTGTACTGCCCCCCAATCCGGCCAATAAGGCAGGGCACCTATAAGAACAACAAAATAAAAACAACACATATGGCCAGGACCGTAACATGGTCTACTAGTAATGAAGCACGATGGTTGACAAACCAATAAAGTAGCAAAACAGCAATGAAAGAACAAAATTTGATGAAAATATGGAACAATTTCTATGAATAAATAGGCAGTAACACCAGCTTGTGCTGCCCGTAAACCCAAGCAAAAAAGCTTACAGCACCTGGTATTCCCAGGCGGTCTTCCTACCAAGTACTAACCAGGCCCGGCTCTATTTGGCTGCCGAGATCGGACGAGATCGGGCGCTTAGAGAGCGGTGTGGCCGTAAGCTGCATTTGACATCATCAACAGCTCCTAAAAACGCTGGAGAAGCAGAATGCATGACACTTGCTAAGAAGAAGATAAATGTGGCAAAGTACAAAGTACTATAACTGTACTGGTCTGTTACGCCCCTGTCTAGGGGGTCAGGGTGCAACATACAAAGATAAATTAGCATGTTCCCTCTCCGATCCCCAAACCAAAATCCAGGATCGAGATGTTCCAACAGAATGATATTTATTTTAAATGAAAGAAAGTGTCAAACAAAACATGACACTACAACTCAGGGCGAACCAAGGCCAACATAATAAACAAAATAAGCCATTTCCCACAGAAAGTGCTAGCTAGCCTGATAGAAATAAACAAACAAAAAGACAGTCGCTAACCCTAACTCCCTAATGTGAAAACAAGAGAAAACAATCAAAAGAAAATGGCTGTTCACCCCTACAGATTTAATACTATTTACAAAATATACAATTTATAAACAAAACCACGGCACAAAACCTAACAATTCAAAAATGCTAAATAAGGTTTGGAAACCAAGAACAGCAAACAGGTGCTGCTGCCAGAAAGAGCCTCGCTAGCTGTTGGGAACCGTACTTTTAAAACTCCAGGAAGTGAAGGATGGACCAATCAGCTTCCTGTACTGCCCCCCAATCCGGCCAATAAGGCAGGGCACCTATAAGAACAACAAAATAAAAAAAACACATAGGGCCAGGACCGTAACATGGTCTACCAGTAATGAAGCACGATGGTTGACAAACCAATAAAGTAGCAAAACAGCAATGAAAGAACAAAATTTGATGAAAATATGGAACAATTTCTATGAATAAATAGGCAGTAACACCAGCTTGTGCTGCCCGTAAACCCAAGCAAAAAAGCTTACAGCACCTGGTATTCCCAGGCGGTCTTCCTACCAAGTACTAACCAGGCCCGGCTCTATTTGACTGCCGAGATCGGACGAGATCGGGCGCTTAGAGAGCGGTGTGGCCGTAAGCTGCATTTGACATCATCAACAGCTCTTAAAAACGCTAGAGAAGCAGAATGCATGACACTTGCTAAGAAGAAGATAAATGTGGCAAAGTACAAAGTACTATAACTGTACTGGTCTGTTACGCCCCTGTCTAGGGGGTCAGGGTGAAACATACAAAGATAAATTTGCATGTTCCCTCTCCGATCCTCAAACCAAAATCCAGGATTGAGATGTTCCAACAGAATGATATTTATTTTAAACGAAAGAAAGTGTCAAACAAAACATGACACTACAACTCAGGGCGAACCAAGGCCAACATAATAAACAAAATAAGCCAATTCCCACAGAAAGTGCTAGCTAGCCTGATAGAAATAAACAAACCAAAAGATAGTCGCTAACCCTAACTCCCAAATGTGAAAACAGTCCAAAGAAAATGGTAGTTCACCCCTACAGATTTAATACTATTTACAAAATATACAATTTATAAACAAAACCACGGCACAAAACCTAACAATTCAAAAATGCTAAATAAGGTTTGGAAACCAAGAACAGCAATCAGGTGCTGATGCCAGAAAGAGCCTCGCTAGCTGTTGGGAACCGTACTTTTAAAACTCCAGGAAGTGTAGGATGGACCAATCAGCTTCCTGTACTGCCCCCCAATCCGGCCAATCAGGCAGGGCACCTATAAGAACAAGAAAATAAAAACAACACATATGGCCAGGACCGTAACATGGTCTACTAGTAATGAAGCACGATGGTTGGCAAACCAATAAAGTAGCAAAACAGCAATGAAAGAACAAAATTTGATGAAAATATAGAACAATTTCTATGAATAAATAGGCAGTAACACCAGCTTGTGCTGCCCGTAAACCCAAGCAAAAAAGCTTACAGCACCTGGTATTCCCAGGCGGTCTTCCTACCAAGTACTAACCAGGCCCGGCTCTATTTGGCTGCCGAGATCGGACGAGATCGGGCGCTTAGAGAGCGGTGTGGCCGTAAGCTGTATTTGACATCATCAACAGCTCTTAAAAACGCTAGAGAAGCAGAATGCATGACACTTGCTAAGAAGAAGATAAATGTGGAAAAGTACAAAGTACTATAACTGTACTGGTCTGTTACGCCCCTGTCTAGGGGGTAAGGGTGAAACATACAAAGATAAATTTGCATGTTCCCTCTCCGATCCTCAAACCAAAATCCAGGATTGAGATGTTCCAACAGAATGATATTTATTTTAAACGAAAGAAAGTGTCAAACAAAACATGACACTACAACTCAGGGCGAACCAAGGCCAACATAATAAACAAAATAAGCCATTTCCCACAGAAAGTGCTAGCTAGCCTGATAGAAATAAACAAACCAAAAGACAGTCGCTAACCCTAACTCCCTAATGTGAAAACGGTCCAAAGAAAATGGCAGTTCACCCCTACAGATTTAATACTATTTACAAAATATACAATTTATAACAAAACCACGTCACAAAACCTAACAATTCAGAAATGCTAAATAAGGTTTGGAAACCAAGAACAGCAAACAGGTGCTGATGCCAGAAAGAACCTCGCTAGCTGTTGGGAACCGTACTTTTAAAACTCCAGGAAGTGTAGGATGGACCAATCAGCTTCCTGTACTGCCCCCCAATCCGGCCAATCAGGCAGGGCACCTATAAGAACAAGAAAATAAAAACAACACATATGGCCAGGACCGTAACATGGTCTACTAGTAATGAAGCACGATGGTTGGCAAACCAATAAAGTAGCAAAACAGCAATGAAAGAACAAAATTTGATGAAAATATAGAACAATTTCTATGAATAAATAGGCAGTAACACCAGCTTGTGCTGCCCGTAAACCCAAGCAAAAAAGCTTACAGCACCTGGTATTCCCAGGCGGTCTTCCTACCAAGTACTAACCAGGCCCGGCTCTATTTGACTGCCGAGATCGGACGAGATCGGGCGCTTACAGAGCGGTGTGGCCGTAAGCTGCATTTGACATCATCAACAGCTCCTAAAAACGCTGGAGAAGCAGAATGCATGACACTTGCTAAGAAGAAGATAAATGTGGCAAAGTACAAAGTACTATAACTGTACTGGTCTGTTACGCCCCTGTCTAGGGGGTCAGGGTGCAACATACAAAGATAAATTAGCATGTTCCCTCTCCGATCCCCAAACCAAAATCCAGGATCGAGATGTTCCAACAGAATGATATTTATTTTAAACGAAAGAAAGTGTCAAACAAAACATGACACTACAACTCAGGGCGAACCAAGGCCAACATAATAAACAAAATAAGCCATTTCCCACAGAAAGTGCTAGCTAGCCTGATAGAAATAAACAAACCAAAAGACAGTCGCTAACCCTAACTCCCTAATGTGAAAACAGTCCAAAGAAAATGGCAGTTCACCCCTACAGATTTAATACTATTTACAAAATATACAATTTATAAACAAAACCACGGCACAAAACCTAACAATTCAAAAATGCTAAATAAGGTTTGGAAACCAAGAACAGCAAACAGGTGCTGATGCCAGAAAGAGCCTCGCTAGTTGTTGGGAACCGTACTTTTAAAACTCCAGGAAGTGTAGGATGGACCAATCAACTTCCTGTACTGCCCCCCAATCCGGCCAATCAGGCAGGGCACCTATAAGAACAAGAAAATAAAAACAACACATATGGCCAGGACCGTAACATGGTCTACTAGTAATGAAGCACGATGGTTGGCAAACCAATAAAGTAGCAAAACAGCAATGAAAGAACAAAATTTGATGAAAATATAGAACAATTTCTATGAATAAATAGGCAGTAACACCAGCTTGTGCTGCCCGTAAACCCAAGCAAAAAAGCTTACAGCACCTGGTATTCCCAGGCGGTCTTCCTACCAAGTACTAACCAGGCCCGGCTCTATTTGGCTGCCGAGATCGGACGAGATCGGGCGCTTAGAGAGCTGTGTGGCCGTAAGCTGCATTTGACATCATCAACAGCTCTTAAAAACGCTGGAGAAGCAGAATGCATGACACTTGCTAAGAAGAAGACAAATGTGGCAAAGTACAAAGTACTATAACTGAACTGGTCTGTTACGCCCCTGTCTAGGGGGTCAGGGTGAAACATACAAAGATAAATTAGCATGTTCCCTCTCCGATCCCCAAACCAAAATCCAGGATCGAGATGTTCCAACAGAATGATATTTATTTTAAACGAAAGAAAGTGACAAACAAAAAATGACACAAATCAGGGCGAACCAAGGCCAACATTATAAACAAAATAAGCCATTTCCCACAGAAAGTGCTAGCTAGCCTGATAGAAATAAACAAACCAAAAGACAGTCGCTAACCCTAACTCCCTAATGTGAAAACAGTCCAAAGAAAATGGCAGTTCACCCCTACAGATTTAATACTATTTACAAAATATACAATTTATAAACAAAACCACGGCACAAAACCTAACAATTCAAAAATGCTAAATAAGGTTTGGAAACCAAGAACAGCAAACAGGTGCTGATGCAAGAAAGAGCCTCGCTAGCTGTTGGGAACCGTACTTTTAAAACTCCAGGAAGTGAAGGATGGACCAATCAGCTTCCTATACTGCCCCCCAATCCGGCCAATCAGGCAGGGCACCTATAAGAACAACAAAATAAAAACAACACATATGGCCAGGACCGTAACATGGTCTACTAGTAATGAAGCACGATGGTTGGCAAACCAATAAAGTAGCAAAACAGCAATGAAAGAACAAAATTTGATGAAAATATAGAACAATTTCTATGAATAAATAGGCAGTAACACCAGCTTGTTCTGCCCGTAAACCCAAGCAAAGAAGCTTACAGCACGTGGTATTCCCAGGCGGTCTTCCTACCAAGTACTAACCAGGCCCGGCTCTATTTGGCTGCCGAGATCGGACGAGATCGGGAGCTTAGAGAGTGGTGTGGCCGTAAGCTGCTTTTGACATCATCAACAGCTCCTAAAAACGCTGGAGAAGCAGAATGCACAACACTTGCTAAGAAGAAGATAAATGTGGCAAAGTACAAAGTACTATAACTGTACTGGTCTGTTACGCCCCTGTCTAGGGGGTCAGGGTGAAACATACAAAGATAAATTTGCATGTTCCCTCTCCGATCCTCAAACCAAAATCCACGATTGAGATGTTCCAACAGAATGATATTTATTTTAAACGAAAGAAAGTGTCAAACAAAACATGACACTACAACTCAGGGCGAACCAAGGCCAACATAATAAACAAAATAAGCCATTTCCCACAGAAAGTGCTAGCTAGCCTGATAGAAATAAACAAACCAAAAGACAGTCGCTAACCCTAACTCCCTAATGTGAAAACAGTCCAAAGAAAATGGCAGTTCACCCTTACAGATTTAATACTATTTACAAAATATACAATTTATAAACAAAACCACGGCACAAAACCTAACAATTCAAAAATGCTAAATAAGGTTTGGAAACCAAGAACAGCAAACAGGTGCTGATGCCAGAAAGAGCCTCGCTAGCTGTTGGGAACCGTACTTTTAAAACTCCAGGAAGTGTAGGATGGACCAATCAGCTTCCTGTACTGCCCCCCAATCCGGCCAATCAGGCAGGGCACCTATAAGAACAAGAAAATAAAAACAACACATATGGCCAGGACTGTAACATGGTCTACTAGTAATGAAGCACGATGGTTGGCAAACCAATAAAGTAGCAAAACAGCAATGAAAGAACAAAATTTGATGAAAATATAGAACAATTTCTATGAATAAATAGGCAGTAACACCAGCTTGTGCTGCCCGTAAACCCAAGCAAAGAAGCTTACAGCACCTGGTATTCCCAGGCGGTCTTCCTACCAAGTACTAACAAGGCCCGGCCCTATTTGGCTGCTGAGATCGGACGGGATCGGGCGCTTAGAGAGCAGTGTGGCCGTAAGCTGCATTTGACATCATCAACAGCTCTTAAAAACGCTGGAGAAGCAGAATGCATGACACTTGCTAAGAAGAAGATAAATGTGGCAAAGTACAAAGTACTATAACTGTACTGGTCTGTTACGCCGCTGTCTAGGGGGTCAGGGTGCAACATACAAAGATAAATTAGCATGTTCCCTCTCCGATCCCCAAACCAAAATCCAGGATCGAGATGTTCCAACAGAATGATATTTATTTTAAACGAAAGAAAGTGTCAAACAAAACATGACACTACAACTCAGGGCGAACCAAGGCCAACATAATAAACAAAATAAGCCATTTCCCACAGAAAGTGTTAGCTAGCCTGATAGAAATAAACAAACCAAAAGACAGTCGCTAACCCTAACTCCCTAATGTGAAAACAGTCCAAAGAAAATGGCAGTTCACCCCTACAGATTTAATACTATTTACAAAATATACAATTTATAAACAAAACCACGGCACAAAACCTAACAATTCAAAAATGCTAAATAAGGTTTGGAAACCAAGAACAGCAAACAGGTGCTGATGCCAGAAAGAGCCTCGCTAGCTGTTGGGAACCGTACTTTTAAAACTCCAGGAAGTGTAGGATGGACCAATCAGCTTCCTGTACTGCCCCCCAATCCGGCCAATCAGGCAGGGCACCTATAAGAACAAGAAAATAAAAACAACACATATGGCCAGGACTGTAACATGGTCTACTAGTAATGAAGCACGATGGTTGGCAAACCAATAAAGTAGCAAAACAGCAATGAAAGAACAAAATTTGATGAAAATATAGAACAATTTCTATGAATAAATAGGCAGTAACACCAGCTTGTGCTGCCCGTAAACCCAAGCAAAGAAGCTTACAGCACGTGATACTCCCAGGCGGTCTTCCTACCAAGTACTAACAAGGCCCGGCCCTATTTGGCTGCTGAGATCGGACGGGATCGGGCGCTTAGAGAGCAGTGTGGCCGTAAGCTGCATTTGACATCATCAACAGCTCTTAAAAACGCTGGAGAAGCAGAATGCATGACACTTGCTAAGAAGAAGATAAATGTGGCAAAGTACAAAGTACTATAACTGTACTGGTCTGTTACGCCCCTGTCAAGGGGGTCAGGGTGCAACATACAAAGATAAATTAGCATGTTCCCTCTCCGATCCCCAAACCAAAATCCAGGATCGAGATGTTCCAACAAAATGATATTTATTTTAAACGAAAGAAAGTGTCAAACAAAACATGACACTACAACTCAGGGCGAACCAAGGCCAACATAATAAACAAAATAAGCCATTTCCCACAGAAAGTGTTAGCTAGCCTGATAGAAATAAACAAACCAAAAGACAGTTGCTAACCCTAACTCCCAAATGTGAAAACACTCCAAAGAAAATGGTAGTTCACCCCTACAGATTTAATACTATTTACAAAATATACAATTTATAAACAAAACCACGGCACAAAACCAAACAATTCAAAAATGCTAAATAAGGTTTGGAAACCAAGAACAGCAAACAGGTGCTGATGCCAGAAAGAGCCTCGCTAGCTGTTGGGAACCGTACTTTTAAAACTCCAGGAAGTGTAGGATGGACCAATCAGCTTCCTGTACTGCCCCCCAATCCGGCCAATCAGGCAGGGCACCTATAAGAACAAGAAAATAAAAACAACACATATGGCCAGGACCGTAACATGGTCTACTAGTAATGAAGCACGATGGTTGGCAAACCAATAAAGTAGCAAAACAGCAATGAAAGAACAAAATTTGATGAAAATATAGAACAATTTCTATGAATAAATAGGCAGTAACACCAGCTTGTGCTGCCCGTAAACCCAAGCAAAAAAGCTTACAGCACCTGGTATTCCCAGGCGGTCTTCCTACCAAGTACTAACCAGGCCCGGCTCTATTTGGCTGCCGAGATCGGACGAGATCGGGCGCTTAGAGAGCTGTGTGGCCGTAAGCTGCATTTGACATCATCAACAGCTCTTAAAAACGCTAGAGAAGCAGAATGCATGACACTTGCTAAGAAGAAGATAAATGTGGCAAAGTACAAAGTACTATAACTGTACTGGTCTGTTACGCCCCTGTCTAGGGGGTCAGGGTGCAACATACAAAGATAAATTAGCATGTTCCCTCTCCGATCCCCAAACCAAAATCCAGGATCGAGATGTTCCAACAGAATGATATTTATTTTAAACGAAAGAAAGTGTCAAACAAAACATGACACTACAACTCAGGGCGAACCAAGGCCAACATAATAAACAAAATAAGCCATTTCCCACAGAAAGTGCTAGCTAGCCTGATAGAAATAAACAAACCAAAAGACAGTCGCTAACCCTAACTCCCTAATGTGAAAACGGTCCAAAGAAAATGGCAGTTCACCCCTACAGATTTAATACTATTTACAAAATATACAATTTATAACAAAACCACGTCACAAAACCTAACAATTCAAAAATGCTAAATAAGGTTTGGAAACCAAGAACAGCAAACAGGTGCTGATGCCAGAAAGAGCCTCGCTTGCTGTTGGGAACCGTACTTTTAAAACTCCAGGAAGTGTAGGATGGACCAATCAGCTTCCTGTACTGCCCCCCAATCCGGCCAATCAGGCAGGGCACCTATAAGAATAAGAAAATAAAAACAACACATATGGCCAGGACCGTAACATGGTCTACTAGTAATGAAGCACGATGGTTGGCAAACCAATAAAGTAGCAAAACAGCAATGAAAGAACAAAATTTGATGAAAATATAGAACAATTTCTATGAATAAATAGGCAGTAACACCAGCTTGTGCTGCCCGTAAACCCAAGCAAAAAAGCTTACAGCACCTGGTATTCCCAGGCGGTCTTCCTACCAAGTACTAACCAGGCCCGGCTCTATTTGGCTGCCGAGATCGGACGAGATCGGGCGCTTAGAGAGCGGTGTGGCCGTAAGCTGCATTTGACATCATCAACAGCTCTTAAAAACGCTGGAGAAGCAGAATGCATGACACTTGCTAAGAAGAAGATAAATGTGGCAAAGTACAAAGTACTATAACTGTACTGGTCTGTTACGCCCCAGTCTAGGGGGTCAGGGTGAAACATACAAAGATAAATTTGCATGTTTCCTTTTCCGATCCTCAAACCAAAATCCAGGATTGAGATGTTCCAACAGAATGATATTTATTTTAAACGAAAGAAAGTGTCAAACAAAACATGACACTACAACTCAGGGCGAACCAAGGCCAACATAATAAACAAAATAAGCCATTTCCCACAGAAAGTGCTAGCTAGCCTGATAGAAATAAACAAACCAAAAGACAGTCGCTAACCCTAACTCCCTAATGTGAAAACGGTCCAAAGAAAATGGCAGTTCACCCCTACAGATTTAATACTATTTACAAAATATACAATTTATAACAAAACCACGGCACAAAACCTAACAATTCAAAAATGCTAAATAAGGTTTGGAAACCAAGAACAGCAAACAGGTGCTGATGCCAGAAAGAGCCTCGCTTGCTGTTGGGAACCGTACTTTTAAAACTCCAGGAAGTGTAGGATGGACCAATCAGCTTCCTGTACTGCCCCCCAATCCGGCCAATCAGGCAGGGCACCTATAAGAACAAGAAAATAAAAACAACACATATGGCCAGGACCGTAACATGGTCTACTAGTAATGAAGCACGATGGTTGGCAAACCAATAAAGTAGCAAAACAGCAATGAAAGAACAAAATTTGATGAAAATATAGAACAATTTCTATGAATAAATAGGCAGTAACACCAGCTTGTGCTGCCCGTAAACCCAAGCAAAAAAGCTTACAGCACCTGGTATTCCCAGGCGGTCTTCCTACCAAGTACTAACCAGGCCCGGCTCTATTTGGCTGCCGAGATCGGACGAGATCGGGCGCTTAGAGAGCGGTGGGGCCGTAAGCTGCATTTGACATCATCAACAGCTCTTAAAAACGCTGGAGAAGCAGAATGCATGACACTTGCTAAGAAGAAGATAAATGTGGCAAAGTACAAAGTACTATAACTGTACTGGTCTGTTACGCCCCTGTCTAGGGGGTCAGGGTGCAACATACAAAGATAAATTAGCATGTTCCCTCTCCGATCCCCAAACCAAAATCCAGGATTGAGATGTTCCAACAGAAATATATTTATTTTAAACGAAAGAAAGTGACAAACAAAAAATGACACAACTCAGGGCGAACCAAGGCCAACATAATAAACAAAATAAGCCATTTCCCACAGAAAGTGCTAGCTAGCCTGATAGAAATAAACAAACCAAAAGACAGTCGCTAACCCTAACTCCCTAATGTGAAAACGGTCCAAAGAAAATGGCAGTTCACCCCTACAGATTTAATACTATTTACAAAATATACAATTTATAAACAAAACCACGGCACAAAACCTAACAATTCAAAAATGCTAAATAAGGTTTGGAAACCAAGAACAGCAAACAGGTGCTGATGCCAGAAAGAGCCTCGCTAGCTGTTGGGAACCGTACTTTTAAAACTCCAGGAAGTGTAGGATGGACCAATCAGCTTCCTGTACTGCCCCCCAATCCGGCCAATCAGGCAGGGCACCTATAAGAACAACAAAATAAAAACAACACATATGGCCAGGACCGTAACATGGTCTACTAGTAATGAAGCACGATGGTTGGCAAACCAATAAAGTAGCAAAACAGCAATGAAAGAACAAAATTTGATGAAAATATAGAACAATTTCTATGAATAAATAGGCAGTAACACCAGCTTGTGCTGCCCGTAAACCCAAGCAAAAAAGCTTACAGCACCTGGTATTCCCAGGCGGTCTTCCTACCAAGTACTAACCAGGCCCGGCTCTATTTGGCTGCCGAGATCGGACGAGATCGGGCGCTTAGAGAGCGGTGGGGCCGTAAGCTGCATTTGACATCATCAACAGCTCTTAAAAACGCTGGAGAAGCAGAATGCATGACACTTGCTAAGAAGAAGATAAATGTGGCAAAGTACAAAGTACTATAACTGTACTGGTCTGTTACGCCCCTGTCTAGGGGGTCAGGGTGCAACATACAAAGATAAATTAGCATGTTCCCTCTCCGATCCCCAAACCAAAATCCAGGATCGAGATGTTCCAACAGAATGATATTTATTTTAAACGAAAGAAAGTGACAAACAAAAAATGACACAACTCATGGCGAACCAAGGCCAACATAATAAACAAAATAAGCCATTTCCCACAGAAAGTGCTAGCTAGCCTGATAGAAATAAACAAACCAAAAGACAGTCGCTAACCCTAACTCCCTAATGTGAAAACGGTCCAAAGAAAATGGCAGTTCACCCCTACAGATTTAATACTATTTACAAAATATACAATTTATAAACAAAACCACGGCACAAAACCTAACAATTCAAAAATGCTAAATAAGGTTTGGAAACCAAGAACAGCAAACAGGTGCTGATGCCAGAAAGAGCCTCGCTTGCTGTTGGGAACCGTACTTTTAAAACTCCAGGAAGTGTAGGATGGACCAATCAGCTTCCTGTACTGCCCCCCAATCCGGCCAATCAGGCAGGGCACCTATAAGAACAACAAAATAAAAACAACACATATGGCCAGGACCGTAACATGGTCTACTAGTAATGAAGCACGATGGTTGGCAAACCAATAAAGTAGCAAAACAGCAATGAAAGAACAAAATTTGATGAAAATATAGAACAATTTCTATGAATAAATAGGCAGTAACACCAGCTTGTGCTGCCCGTAAACCCAAGCAAAAAAGCTTACAGCACCTGGTATTCCCAGGCGGTCTTCCTACCAAGTACTAACCAGGCCCGGCTCTATTTGGCTGCCGAGATCGGACGAGATCGGGCGCTTAGAGAGCGGTGTGGCCATAAGCTGCATTTGACATCATCAACAGCTCTTAAAAACGCTAGAGAAGCAGAATGCATGACACTTGCTAAGAAGAAGATAAATGTGGCAAAGTACAAAGTACTATAACTGTACTGGTCTGTTACGCCCCTGTCTAGGGGGTCAGGGTGCAACATACAAAGATAAATTAGCATGTTCCCTCTCCGATCCCCAAACCAAAATCCAGGATCGAGATGTTCCAACAGAATGATATTTATTTTAAACGAAAGAAAGTGACAAACAAAAAATGACACAACTCATGGCGAACCAAGGCCAACATAATAAACAAAATAAGCCATTTCCCACAGAAAGTGCTAGCTAGCCTGATAGAAATAAACAAACCAAAAGACAGTCGCTAACCCTAACTCCCTAATGTGAAAACGGTCCAAAGAAAATGGCAGTTCACCCCTACAGATTTAATACTATTTACAAAATATACAATTTATAACAAAACCACGTCACAAAACCTAACAATTCAAAAATGCTAAATACGGTTTGGAAACCAAGAACAGCAAACAGGTGCTGATGCCAGAAAGAGCCTCGCTTGCTGTTGGGAACCGTACTTTTAAAACTCCAGGAAGTGTAGGATGGACCAATCTGCTTCCTGTACTGCCCCCCAATCCGGCCAATCAGGCAGGGCACCTATAAGAACAAGAAAATAAAAACAACACATATGGCCAGGACCGTAACATGGTCTACTAGTAATGAAGCACGATGGTTGGCAAACCAATAAAGTAGCAAAACAGCAATGAAAGAACAAAATTTGATGAAAATATAGAACAATTTCTATGAATAAATAGGCAGTAACACCAGCTTGTGCTGCCCGTAAACCCAAGCAAAAAAGCTTACAGCACCTGGTATTCCCAGGCGGTCTTCCTACCAAGTACTAACCAGGCCCGGCTCTATTTGGCTGCCGAGATCGGACGAGATCGGGCGCTTAGAGAGCGGTGGGGCCGTAAGCTGCATTTGACATCATCAACAGCTCTTAAAAACGCTGGAGAAGCAGAATGCATGACACTTGCTAAGAAGAAGATAAATGTGGCAAAGTACAAAGTACTATAACTGTACTGGTCTGTTACGCCCCTGTCTAGGGGGTCAGGGTGCAACATACAAAGATAAATTAGCATGTTCCCTCTCCGATCCCCAAACCAAAATCCAGGATCGAGATGTTCCAACAGAATGATATTTATTTTAAACGAAAGAAAGTGACAAACAAAAAATGACACAACTCATGGCGAACCAAGGCCAACATAATAAACAAAATAAGCCATTTCCCACAGAAAGTGCTAGCTAGCCTGATAGAAATAAACAAACCAAAAGACAGTCGCTAACCCTAACTCCCTAATGTGAAAACGGTCCAAAGAAAATGGCAGTTCACCCCTACAGATTTAATACTATTTACAAAATATACAATTTATAACAAAACCACGTCACAAAACCTAACAATTCAAAAATGCTAAATAAGGTTTGGAAACCAAGAACAGCAAACAGGTGCTGATGCCAGATAGAGCCTCGCTTGCTGTTAGGAACCGTACTTTTAAAACTCCAGGAAGTGTAGGATGGACCAATCAGCTTCCTGTACTGCCCCCCAATCCGGCCAATCAGGCAGGGCACCTATAAGAACAAGAAAATAAAAACAACACATATGGCCAGGACCGTAACATGGTCTACTAGTAATGAAGCACGATGGTTGGCAAACCAATAAAGTAGCAAAACAGCAATGAAAGAACAAAATTTGATGAAAATATAGAACAATTTCTATGAATAAATAGGCAGTAACACCAGCTTGTGCTGCCCGTAAACCCAAGCAAAAAAGCTTACAGCACCTGGTATTCCCAGGCGGTCTTCCTACCAAGTACTAACCAGGCCCGGCTCTATTTGGCTGCCGAGATCGGACGAGATCGGGCGCTTAGAGAGCGGTGTGGCCGTAAGCTGCATTTGACATCATCAACAGCTCTTAAAAACGCTGGAGAAGCAGAATGCATGACACTTGCTAAGAAGAAGATAAATATGGCAAAGTACAAAGTATTATAACTGTACTGGTCTGTTACGCCCCTGTCTAGGGGGTCAGGGTGAAACAGACAAAGATAAATTTGGATGTTCCCTCTCCGATCCTCAAACCAAAATCCAGGATTGAGATGTTCCAACAGAATGATATTTATTTTAAACGAAAGAAAGTGTCAAACAAAACATGACTCTACAACTCAGGGCGAACCAAGGCCAACATAATAAACAAAATAAGCCATTTCCCACCGAAAGTGTTAGCTAGCCTGATAGAAATAAACAAACCAAAAGATAGTCGCTAACCCTAACTCCCTAATGTGAAAACACTCCAAAGAAAATGGCAGTTCACCCCTACAGATTTAATACTATTTACAAAATATACAATTTATAAACAAATCCACGGCACAAAACCTAACAATTCAAAAATGCTAAATAAGGTTTGGAAACCAAGAACAGCAAACAGGTGCTGATGCCAGAAAGAGCCTCGCTAGCTGTTGGGAACCGTACTTTTAAAACTCCAGGAAGTGTAGGATGGACCAATCAGCTTCCTGTACTGCCCCCCAATCCGGCCAATCAGGCAGGGCACCTATAAGAACAAGAAAATAAAAACAACACATATGGCCAGGACTGTAACATGGTCTACTAGTAATGAAGCACGATGGTTGGCAAACCAATAAAGTAGCAAAACAGCAATGAAAGAACAAAATTTGATGAAAATATAGAACAATTTCTATGAATAAATAGGCAGTAACACCAGCTTGTGCTGCCCGTAAACCCAAGCAAAGAAGCTTACAGCACGTGGTATTCCCAGGCGGTCTTCCTACCAAGTACTAACAAGGCCCGGCCATATTTGGCTGCTGAGATCGGACGGGATCGGGCGCTTAGAGAGCAGTGTGGCCGTAAGCTGCATTTGACATCATCAACAGCTCTTAAAAACGCTGGAGAAGCAGAATGCATGACACTTGCTAAGAAGAAGATAAATGTGGCAAAGTACAAAGTACTATAACTGTACTGGTCTGTTACGCCCCTGTCTAGGGGGTCAGGGTGCAACATACAAAGATAAATTAGCATGTTCCCTCTCCGATCCCCAAACCAAAATCCAGGATCGAGATGTTCCAACAGAATGATATTTATTTTAAACGAAAGAAAGTGTCAAACAAAACATGACACTACAACTCAGGGCGAACCAAGGCCAACATAATAAACAAAATAAGCCATTTCCCACAGAAAGTGCTAGCTAGCCTGATAGAAATAAACAAACCAAAAGACAGTCGCTAACCCTAACTCCCTAATGTGAAAACAGTCCAAAGAAAATGGCAGTTCACCCCTACAGATTTAATACTATTTACAAAATATACAATTTATAAACAAAACCACGGCACAAAACCTAACAATTCAAAAATGCTAAATAAGGTTTGGAAACCAAGAACAGCAAACAGGTGCTGATGCCAGAAAGAGCCTCGCTAGCTGTTGGGAACCGTACTTTTAAAACTCCAGGAAGTGTAGGATGGACCAATCAGCTTCCTGTACTGCCCCCCAATCCGGCCAATCAGGCAGGGCACCTATAAGAACAACAAAATAAAAACAACACATATGGCCAGGACCGTAACATGGTCTACTAGTAATGAAGCACTATGGTTGGCAAACCAATAAAGTAGCAAAACAGCAATGAAAGAACAAAATTTGATGAAAATATAGAACAATTTCTATGAATAAATAGGCAGTAACACCAGCTTGTGCTGCCCGTAAACCCAAGCAAAAAAGCTTACAGCACCTGGTATTCCCAGGCGGTCTTCCTACCAAGTACTAACCAGGCCCGGCTCTATTTGGCTGCCGAGATCGGACGAGATCGAGCGCTTAGAGAGCGGTGGGGCCGTAAGCTGCATTTGACATCATCAACAGCTCTTAAAAACGCTGGAGAAGCAGAATGCATGACACTTGCTAAGAAGAAGATAAATGTGGCAAAGTACAAAGTACTATAACTGTACTGGTCTGTTACGCCCCTGTCTAGGGGGTTAGGGTGCAACATACAAAGATAAATTAGCATGTTCCCTCTCCGATCCCCAAACCAAAATCCAGGATCGAGATGTTCCAACAGAATGATATTTATTTTAAACGAGAGAAAGTGACAAACAAAAAATGACACAACTCATGGCGAACCAAGGCCAACATAATAAACAAAATAAGCCATTTCCCACAGAAAGTGCTAGCTAGCCTGATAGAAATAAACAAACCAAAAGACAGTCGCTAACCCTAACTCCCTAATGTGAAAACGGTCCAAAGAAAATGGCAGTTCACCCCTACAGATTTAATACTATTTACAAAATATACAATTTATAACAAAACCACGTCACAAAACCTAACAATTCAAAAATGCTAAATAAGGTTTGGAAACCAAGAACAGCAAACAGGTGCTGATGCCAGAAAGAGCCTCGCTTGCTGTTGGGAACCGTACTTTTAAAACTCCAGGAAGTGTAGGATGGACCAATCAGCTTCCTGTACTGCCCCCCAATCCGGCCAATCAGGCAGGGCACCTATAAGAACAAGAAAATAAAAACAACACATATGGCCAGGACCGTAACATGGTCTACTAGTAATGAAGCACGATGGTTGGCAAACCAATAAAGTAGCAAAACAGCAATGAAAGAACAAAATTTGATGAAAATATAGAACAATTTCTATGAATAAATAGGCAGTAACACCAGCTTGTGCTGCCCGTAAACCAAAGCAAAAAAGCTTACAGCACCTGGTATTCCCAGGCGGTCTTCCTACCAAGTACTAACCAGGCTCGGCTCTATTTGGCTGCCGAGATCGGACGAGATCGAGCGCTTAGAGAGCGGTGGGGCCGTAAGCTGCATTTGACATCATCAACAGCTCTTAAAAACGCTGGAGAAGCAGAATGCATGACACTTGCTAAGAAGAAGATAAATGTGGCAAAGTACAAAGTACTATAACTGTACTGGTCTGTTACGCCCCTGTCTAGGGGGTCAGGGTGCAACATACAAAGATAAATTAGCATGTTCCCTCTCCGATCCCCAAACCAAAATCCAGGATCGAGATGTTCCAACAGAATGATATTTATTTTAAACGAAAGAAAGTGACAAACAAAAAATGACACAACTCATGGCGAACCAAGGCCAACATAATAAACAAAATAAGCCATTTCCCACAGAAAGTGCTAGCTAGCCTGATAGAAATAAACAAACCAAAAGACAGTCGCTAACCCTAACTCCCTAATGTGAAAACGGTCCAAAGAAAATGGCAGTTCACCCCTACAGATTTAATACTATTTACAAAATATACAATTTATAACAAAACCACGTCACAAAACCTAACAATTCAAAAATGCTAAATAAGGTTTGGAAACCAAGAACAGCAAACAGGTGCTGATGCCAGAAAGAGCCTCGCTTGCTGTTGGGAACCGTACTTTTAAAACTCCAGGAAGTGTAGGATGGACCAATCAGCTTCCTGTACTGCCCCCCAATCCGGCCAATCAGGCAGGGCACCTATAAGAACAAGAAAATAAAAACAACACATATGGCCAGGACCGTAACATGGTCTACTAGTAATGAAGCACGATGGTTGGCAAACCAATAAAGTAGCAAAACAGCAATGAAAGAACAAAATTTGATGAAAATATAGAACAATTTCTATGAATAAATAGGCAGTAACACCAGCTTGTGCTGCCCGTAAACCCAAGCAAAAAAGCTTACAGCACCTGGTATTCCCAGGCGGTCTTCCTACCAAGTACTAACCAGGCCCGGCTCTATTTGGCTGCCGAGATCGGACGAGATCGGGCGCTTAGAGAGCGGTGTGGCCGTAAGCTGCATTTGACATCATCAACAGCTCTTAAAAACGCTGGAGAAGCAGAATGCATGACACTTGCTAAGAAGAAGATAAATATGGCAAAGTACAAAGTACTATAACTGTACTGGTCTGTTACGCCCCTGTCTAGGGGGTCAGGGTGAAACATACAAAGATAAATTTGGATGTTCCCTCTCCGATCCTCAAACCAAAATCCAGGATTGAGATGTTCCAACAGAATGATATTTATTTTAAACGAAAGAAAGTGTCAAACAAAACATGACACTACAACTCATGGCGAACCAAGGCCAACATAATAAACAAAATAAGCCATTTCCCACAGAAAGTGTTAGCTAGCCTGATAAAAATAAACAAACCAAAAGATAGTCGCTAACCCTAACTCCCTAATGTGTAAACACTCCAAAGAAAATGGCAGTTCACCCCTACAGATTTAATACTATTTACAAAATATACAATTTATAAACAAAACCACGGCACAAAACCTAACAATTCAAAAATGCTAAATAAGGTTTGGAAACCAAGAACAGCAAACAGGTGCTGCTGCCAGAAAGAGCCTCGCTAGCTGTTGGGAACCGTACTTTTAAAACTCCAGGAAGTGAAGGATGGACCAATCAGCTTCCTGTACTGCCCCCCAATCCGGCAGATAAGGCAGGGCACCTATAAGAACAACAAAATAAAAACAACACATATGGCCAGGACCGTAACATGGTCTACTAGTAATGAAGCACGATGGTTGACAAACCAATAAAGTAGCAAAACAGCAATGAAAGAACAAAATTTGATGAAAATATGGAACAATTTCTATGAATAAATAGGCAGTAACACCAGCTTGTGCTGCCCGTAAACCCAAGCAAAAAAACTTACAGCACCTGGTATTCCCAGGCGGTCTTCCTACCAAGTACTAACCAGGCCCGGCTCTATTTGGCTGCCGAGATCGGACGAGATCGGGCGCTTAGAGAGCGGTGTGGCCGTAAGCTGCATTTGACATCATCAACAGCTCCTAAAAACGCTGGAGAAGCAGAATGCATGACACTTGCTAAGAAGAAGATAAATGTGGCAAAGTACAAAGTACTATAACTGTACTGGTCTGTTACGCCGCTGTCTAGGGGGTCAGGGTGCAACATACAAAGATAAATTAGCATGTTCCCTCTCCGATCCCCAAACCAAAATCCAGGATCGAGATGTTCCAACAGAATGATATTTATTTTAAACGAAAGAAAGTGTCAAACAAAACATGACACTACAACTCAGGGCGAACCAAGGCCAACATAATAAACAAAATAAGCCATTTCCCACAGAAAGTGCTAGCTAGCCTGATAGAAATAAACAAACCAAAAGACAGTCGCTAACCCTAACTCCCTAATGTGAAAACACTCCAAAGAAAATGGCAGTTCACCCCTACAGATTTAATACTATTTACAAAATATACAATTTATAAACAAAACCACGGCACAAAACCTAACAATTCAAAAATGCTAAATAAGGTTTGGAAACCAAGAACAGCAAACAGGTGCTGATGCCAGAAAGAGCCTCGCTAGCTGTTGGGAACCGTACTTTTAAAACTCCAGGAAGTGTAGGATGGACCAATCAGCTTCCTGTACTGCCCCCCAATCCGGCCAATCAGGCAGGGCACCTATAAGAACAACAAAATAAAAACAACACATATGGCCAGGACCGTAACATGGTCTACTAGTAATGAAGCACGATGGTTGGCAAACCAATAAAGTAGCAAAACAGCAATGAAAGAACAAAATTTGATGAAAATATAGAACAATTTCTATGAATAAATAGGCAGTAACACCAGCTTGTGCTGCCCGTAAACCCAAGCAAAAAAGCTTACAGCACCTGGTATTCCCAGGCGGTCTTCCTACCAAGTACTAACCAGGCCCGGCTCTATTTGGCTGCCGAGATCGGACGAGATCGGGCGCTTAGAGAGCGGTGGGGCCGTAAGCTGCATTTGACATCATCAACAGCTCTTAAAAACGCTGGAGAAGCAGAATGCATGACACTTGCTAAGAAGAAGATAAATGTGGCAAAGTACAAAGTACTATAACTGTACTGGTCTGTTACGCCCCTGTCTAGGGGGTCAGGGTGCAACATACAAAGATAAATTAGCATGTTCCCTCTCCGATCCCCAAACCAAAATCCAGGATCGAGATGTTCCAACAGAATGATATTTATTTTAAACGAAAGAAAGTGACAAACAAAAAATGACACAACTCAGGGCGAACCAAGGCCAACATAATAAACAAAATAAGCCATTTCCCACAGAAAGTGCTAGCTAGCCTGATAGAAATAAACAAACCAAAAGACAGTCGCTAACCCTAACTCCCTAATGTGAAAACGGTCCAAAGAAAATGGCAGTTCACCCCTACAGATTTAATACTATTTACAAAATATACAATTTATAACAAAACCACGTCACAAAACCTAACAATTCAAAAATGCTAAATAAGGTTTGGAAACCAAGAACAGCAAACAGGTGCTGATGCCAGAAAGAGCCTCGCTTGCTGTTGGGAACCGTACTTTTAAAACTCCAGGAAGTGTAGGATGGACCAATCAGCTTCCTGTACTGCCCCCCAATCCGGCCAATCAGGCAGGGCACCTATAAGAACAAGAAAATAAAAACAACACATATGGCCAGGACCGTAACATGGTCTACTAGTAATGAAGCACGATGGTTGGCAAACCAATAAAGTAGCAAAACAGCAATGAAAGAACAAAATTTGATGAAAATATAGAACAATTTCTATGAATAAATAGGCAGTAACACCAGCTTGTGCTGCCCGTAAACCCAAGCAAAAAAGCTTACAGCACCTGGTATTCCCAGGCGGTCTTCCTACCAAGTACTAACCAGGCCCGGCTCTATTTGGCTGCCGAGATCGGACGAGATCGGGCGCTTAGAGAGCGGTGTGGCCGTAAGCTGCATTTGACATCATCAACAGCTCTTAAAAACGCTGGAGAAGCAGAATGCATGACACTTGCTAAGAAGAAGATAAATGTGGCAAAGTACAAAGTACTATAACTGTACTGGTCTGTTACGCCCCTGTCTAGGGGGTCAGGGTGCAACATACAAAGATAAATTAGGATGTTCCCTCTCCGGTCTCCAAACCATAATCCAGGATCGAGATGTTCCAACAGAATGATATTTATTTTAAACGAAAGAAAGTGTCAAACAAAACATGACACTACAACTCAGGGCGAACCAAGGCCAACATAATAAACAAAATAAGCCATTTCCCACAGAAAGTGCTAGCTAGCCTGATAGAAATAAACAAACCAAAAGACAGTCGCTAACCATAACTCCCTAATGTGAAAACAGTCCAAAGAAAATGGCAGTTCACCCCTACAGATTTAATACTATTTACAAAATATACAATTTATAAACAAAACCACGGCACAAAACCTAACAATTCAAAAATGCTAAATAAGGTTTGGAAACCAAGAACAGCAAACAGGTGCTGATGCCAGAAAGAGCCTCGCTAGCTGTTGGGAACCGTACTTTTAAAACTCCAGGAAGTGTAGGATGGACCAATCAGCTTCCTGTACTGCCCCCCAATCCGGCCAATCAGGCAGGGCACCTATAAGAAAAAGAAAATAAAAACAACACATATGGCCAGGACCGTAACATGGTCTACTAGTAATGAAGCACGATGGTTGGCAAACCAATAATGTAGCAAAACAGCAATGAAAGAACAAAATTTGATGAAAATATAGAACAATTTCTATGAATAAATAGGCAGTAACACCAGCTTGTGCTGCCCGTAAACCCAAGCAAAAAAGCTTACAGCACCTGGTATTCCCAGGCGGTCTTCCTACCAAGTACTAACCAGGCCCGGCTCTATTTGGCTGCCGAGATCGGACGAGATCGGGCGCTTAGAGAGCGGTGGGGCCGTAAGCTGCATTTGACATCATCAACAGCTCTTAAAAACGCTAGAGAAGCAGAATGCATGACACTTACTAAGAAGAAGATAAATGTGGCAAAGTACAAAGTACTATAACTGTACTGGTCTGTTACGCCCCTGTCTAGGGGGTCAGGGTGCAACATACAAAGATAAATTAGCATGTTCCCTCTCCGATCCCCAAACCAAAATCCAGGATCGAGATGTTCCAACAGAATGATATTTATTTTAAACGAAAGAAAGTGACAAACAAAAAATGACACAACTCATGGCGAACCAAGGCCAACATAATAAACAAAATAAGCCATTTCCCACAGAAAGTGCTAGCTAGCCTGATAGAAATAAACAAACCAAAAGACAGTCGCTAACCCTAACTCCCTAATGTGAAAACGGTCCAAAGAAAATGGCAGTTCACCCCTACAGATTTAATACTATTTACAAAATATACAATTTATAACAAAACCACGTCACAAAACCTAACAATTCAAAAATGCTAAATAAGGTTTGGAAACCAAGAACAGCAAACAGGTGCTGATGCCAGAAAGAGCCTCGCTTGCTGTTGGGAACCGTACTTTTAAAACTCCAGGAAGTGTAGGATGGACCAATCAGCTTCCTGTACTGCCCCCCAATCCGGCCAATCAGGCAGGGCACCTATAAGAACAAGAAAATAAAAACAACACATATGGCCAGGACCGTAACATGGTCTACTAGTAATGAAGCACGATGGTTGGCAAACCAATAAAGTAGCAAAACAGCAATGAAAGAACAAAATTTGATGAAAATATAGAACAATTTCTATGAATAAATAGGCAGTAACACCAGCTTGTGCTGCCCGTAAACCCAAGCAAAAAAGCTTACAGCACCTGGTATTCCCAGGCGGTCTTCCTACCAAGTACTAACCAGGCCCGGCTCTATTTGGCTGCCGAGATCGGACGAGATCGGGCGCTTAGAGAGCGGTGTGGCCGTAAGCTGCATTTGACATCATCAACAGCTCTTAAAAACGCTGGAGAAGCAGAATGCATGACACTTGCTAAGAAGAAGATAAATGTGGCAAAGTACAAAGTACTATAACTGTACTGGTCTGTTACGCCCCTGTCTAGGGGGTCAGGGTGCAACATACAAAGATAAATTAGGATGTTCCCTCTCCGGTCTCCAAACCATAATCCAGGATCGAGATGTTCCAACAGAATGATATTTATTTTAAACGAAAGAAAGTGTCAAACAAAACATGACACTACAACTCAGGGCGAACCAAGGCCAACATAATAAACAAAATAAGCCATTTCCCACAGAAAGTGCTAGCTAGCCTGATAGAAATAAACAAACCAAAAGACAGTCGCTAACCATAACTCCCTAATGTGAAAACAGTCCAAAGAAAATGGCAGTTCACCCCTACAGATTTAATACTATTTACAAAATATACAATTTATAAACAAAACCACGGCACAAAACCTAACAATTCAAAAATGCTAAATACGGTTTGGAAACCAAGAACAGCAAACAGGTGCTGATGCCAGAAAGAGCCTCGCTAGCTGTTGGGAACCGTACTTTTAAAACTCCAGGAAGTGTAGGATGGACCAATCAGCTTCCTGTACTGCCCCCCAATCCGGCCAATCAGGCAGGGCACCTATAAGAAAAAGAAAATAAAAACAACACATATGGCCAGGACCGTAACATGGTCTACTAGTAATGAAGCACGATGGTTGGCAAACCAATAAAGTAGCAAAACAGCAATGAAAGAACAAAATTTGATGAAAATATAGAACAATTTCTATGAATAAATAGGCAGTAACACCAGCTTGTGCTGCCCGTAAACCCAAGCAAAAAAGCTTACAGCACCTGGTATTCCCAGGCGGTCTTCCTACCAAGTACTAACCAGGCCCGGCTCTATTTGGCTGCCGAGATCGGACGAGATCGGGCGCTTAGAGAGCGGTGTGGCCGTAAGCTGCATTTGACATCATCAACAGCTCTTAAAAACGCTGGAGAAGCAGAATGCATGACACTTGCTAAGAAGAAGATAAATGTGGCAAAGTACAAAGTACTATAACTGTACTGGTCTGTTACACCCCTGTCTAGGGGGTCAGGGTGCAACATACAAAGATAAATTAGGATGTTCCCTCTCCGGTCTCCAAACCATAATCCAGGATCGAGATGTTCCAACAGAATGATATTTATTTTAAACGAAAGAAAGTGTCAAACAAAACATGACACTACAACTCAGGGCGAACCAAGGCCAACATAATAAACAAAATAAGCCATTTCCCACAGAAAGTGCTAGCTAGCCTGATAGAAATAAACAAACCAAAAGACAGTCGCTAACCCTAACTCCCTAATGTGAAAACGGTCCAAAGAAAATGGCAGTTCACCCCTACAGATTTAATACTATTTACAAAATATACAATTTATAACAAAACCACGTCACAAAACCTAACAATTCAAAAATGCTAAATAAGGTTTGGAAACCAAGAACAGCAAACAGGTGCTGATGCCAGAAAGAGCCTCGCTTGCTGTTGGGAACCGTACTTTTAAAACTCCAGGAAGTGTAGGATGGACCAATCAGCTTCCTGTACTGCCCCCCAATCCGGCCAATCAGGCAGGGCACCTATAAGAACAAGAAAATAAAAACAACACATATGGCCAGGACCGTAACATGGTCTACTAGTAATGAAGCACGATGGTTGGCAAACCAATAAAGTAGCAAAACAGCAATGAAAGAACAAAATTTGATGAAAATATAGAACAATTTCTATGAATAAATAGGCAGTAACACCAGCTTGTGCTGCCCGTAAACCCAAGCAAAAAAGCTTACAGCACCTGGTATTCCCAGGCGGTCTTCCTACCAAGTACTAACCAGGCTCGGCTCTATTTGGCTGCCGAGATCGGACGAGATCGAGCGCTTAGAGAGCGGTGGGGCCGTAAGCTGCATTTGACATCATCAACAGCTCTTAAAAACGCTGGAGAAGCAGAATGCATGACACTTGCTAAGAAGAAGATAAATGTGACAAAGTACAAAGTACTATAACTGTACTGGTCTGTTACGCCCCTGTCTAGGGGGTCAGGGTGCAACATACAAAGATAAATTAGCATGTTCCCTCTCCGATCCCCAAACCAAAATCCAGGATCGAGATGTTCCAACAGAATGATATTTATTTTAAACGAAAGAAAGTGACAAACAAAAAATGACACAACTCATGGCGAACCAAGGCCAACATAATAAACAAAATAAGCCATTTCCCACAGAAAGTGCTAGCTAGCCTGATAGAAATAAACAAACCAAAAGACAGTCGCTAACCCTAACTCCCTAATGTGAAAACAGTCCAAAGAAAATGGCAGTTCACCCCTACAGATTTAATACTATTTACAAAATATACAATTTATAAACAAAACCACGGCACAAAACCTAACAATTCAAAAATGCTAAATAAGGTTTGGAAACCAAGAACAGCAAACAGGTGCTGATGCCAGAAAGAGCCTCGCTAGCTGTTGGGAACCGTACTTTTAAAACTCCAGGAAGTGTAGGATGGACCAATCAGCTTCCTGTACTGCCCCCCAATCCGGCCAATCAGGCAGGGCACCTATAAGAAAAAGAAAATAAAAACAACACATATGGCCAGGACCGTAACATGGTCTACTAGTAATGAAGCACGATGGTTGGCAAACCAATAAAGTAGCAAAACAGCAATGAAAGAACAAAATTTGATGAAAATATAGAACAATTTCTATGAATAAATAGGCAGTAACACCAGCTTGTGCTGCCTGTAAACCCAAGCAAAAAAGCTTACAGCACCTGGTATTCCCAGGCGGTCTTCCTACCAAGTACTAACCAGGCCCGGCTCTATTTGGCTGCCGAGATCGGACGAGATCGGGCGCTTAGAGAGCGGTGTGGCCGTAAGCTGCATTTGACATTATCAACAGCTCTTAAAAACGCTAGAGAAGCAGAATGCATGACACTTACTAAGAAGAAGATAAATGTGGCAAAGTACAAAGTACTATAACTGTACTGGTCTGTTACGCCCCTGTCTAGGGGGTCAGGGTGCAACATACAAAGATAAATTAGCATGTTCCCTCTCCGATCCCCAAACCAAAATCCAGGATCGAGATGTTCCAACAGAATGATATTTATTTTAAACGAAAGAAAGTGACAAACAAAAAATGACACAACTCATGGCGAACCAAGGCCAACATAATAAACAAAATAAGCCATTTCCCACAGAAAGTGCTAGCTAGCCTGATAGAAATAAACAAACCAAAAGACAGTCGCTAACCCTAACTCCCTAATGTGAAAACGGTCCAAAGAAAATGGCAGTTCACCCCTACAGATTTAATACTATTTACAAAATATACAATTTATAACAAAACCACGTCACAAAACCTAACAATTCAAAAATGCTAAATAAGGTTTGGAAACCAAGAACAGCAAACAGGTGCTGATGCCAGAAAGAGCCTCGCTTGCTGTTGGGAACCGTACTTTTAAAACTCCAGGAAGTGTAGGATGGACCAATCAGCTTCCTGTACTGCCCCCCAATCCGGCCAATCAGGCAGGGCACCTATAAGAACAAGAAAATAAAAACAACACATATGGCCAGGACCGTAACATGGTCTACTAGTAATGAAGCACGATGGTTGGCAAACCAATAAAGTAGCAAAACAGCAATGAAAGAACAAAATTTGATGAAAATATAGAACAATTTCTATGAATAAATAGGCAGTAACACCAGCTTGTGCTGCCCGTAAACCCAAGCAAAAAAGCTTACAGCACCTGGTATTCCCAGGCGGTCTTCCTACCAAGTACTAACCAGGCCCGGCTCTATTTGGCTGCCGAGATCGGACGAGATCGGGCGCTTAGAGAGCGGTGTGGCCGTAAGCTGCATTTGACATCATCAACAGCTCTTAAAAACGCTGGAGAAGCAGAATGCATGACACTTGCTAAGAAGAAGATAAATGTGGCAAAGTACAAAGTACTATAACTGTACTGGTCTGTTACGCCCCTGTCTAGGGGGTCAGGGTGCAACATACAAAGATAAATTAGCATGTTCCCTCTCCGATCCCCAAATCAAAATCCAGGATCGAGATGTTCCAACAGAATGATATTTATTTTAAACGAAAGAAAGTGACAAACAAAAAATGACACAACTCAGGGCGAACCAAGGCCAACATAATAAACAAAATAAGCCATTTCCCACAGAAAGTGCTAGCTAGCCTGATAGAAATAAACAAACCAAAAGACAGTCGCTAACCCTAACTCCCTAATGTGAAAACGGTCCAAAGAAAATGGCAGTTCACCCCTACAGATTTAATACTATTTACAAAATATACAATTTATAACAAAACCACGTCACAAAACCTAACAATTCAAAAATGCTAAATAAGGTTTGGAAACCAAGAACAGCAAACAGGTGCTGATGCCAGAAAGAGCCTCGCTTGCTGTTGGGAACCGTACTTTTAAAACTCCAGGAAGTGTAGGATGGACCAATCAGCTTCCTGTACTGCCCCCCAATCCGGCCAATCAGGCAGGGCACCTATAAGAACAAGAAAATAAAAACAACACATATGGCCAGGACCGTAACATGGTCTACTAGTAATGAAGCACGATGGTTGGCAAACCAATAAAGTAGCAAAACAGCAATGAAAGAACAAAATTTGATGAAAATATAGAACAATTTCTATGAATAAATAGGCAGTAACACCAGCTTGTGCTGCCCGTAAACCCAAGCAAAAAAGCTTACAGCACCTGGTATTCCCAGGCGGTCTTCCTACCAAGTACTAACCAGGCCCGGCTCTATTTGGCTGCCGAGATCGGACGAGATCGGGCGCTTAGAGAGCGGTGTGGCCGTAAGCTGCATTTGACATCATCAACAGCTCTTAAAAACGCTGGAGAAGCAGAATGCATGACACTTGCTAAGAAGAAGATAAATGTGGCAAAGTACAAAGTACTATAACTGTACTGGTCTGTTACGCCCCTGTCTAGGGGGTCAGGGTGCAACATACAAAGATAAATTAGGATGTTCCCTCTCCGGTCTCCAAACCATAATCCAGGATCGAGATGTTCCAACAGAATGATATTTATTTTAAACGAAAGAAAGTGTCAAACAAAACATGACACTACAACTCAGGGCGAACCAAGGCCAACATAATAAACAAAATAAGCCATTTCCCACAGAAAGTGCTAGCTAGCCTGATAGAAATAAACAAACCAAAAGACAGTCGCTAACCATAACTCCCTAATGTGAAAACAGTCCAAAGAAAATGGCAGTTCACCCCTACAGATTTAATACTATTTACAAAATATACAATTTATAAACAAAACCACGGCACAAAACCTAACAATTCAAAAATGCTAAATACGGTTTGGAAACCAAGAACAGCAAACAGGTGCTGATGCCAGAAAGAGCCTCGCTAGCTGTTGGGAACCGTACTTTTAAAACTCCAGGAAGTGTAGGATGGACCAATCAGCTTCCTGTACTGCCCCCCAATCCGGCCAATCAGGCAGGGCACCTATAAGAAAAAGAAAATAAAAACAACACATATGGCCAGGACCGTAACATGGTCTACTAGTAATGAAGCACGATGGTTGGCAAACCAATAAAGTAGCAAAACAGCAATGAAAGAACAAAATTTGATGAAAATATAGAACAATTTCTATGAATAAATAGGCAGTAACACCAGCTTGTGCTGCCCGTAAACCCAAGCAAAAAAGCTTACAGCACCTGGTATTCCCAGGCGGTCTTCCTACCAAGTACTAACCAGGCCCGGCTCTATTTGGCTGCCGAGATCGGACGAGATCGGGCGCTTAGAGAGCGGTGTGGCCGTAAGCTGCATTTGACATCATCAACAGCTCTTAAAAACGCTGGAGAAGCAGAATGCATGACACTTGCTAAGAAGAAGATAAATGTGGCAAAGTACAAAGTACTATAACTGTACTGGTCTGTTACGCCCCTGTCTAGGGGGTCAGGGTGCAACATACAAAGATAAATTAGGATGTTCCCTCTCCGGTCTCCAAACCATAATCCAGGATCGAGATGTTCCAACAGAATGATATTTATTTTAAACGAAAGAAAGTGTCAAACAAAACATGACACTACAACTCAGGGCGAACCAAGGCCAACATAATAAACAAAATAAGCCATTTCCCACAGAAAGTGCTAGCTAGCCTGATAGAAATAAACAAACCAAAAGACAGTCGCTAACCCTAACTCCCTAATGTGAAAACGGTCCAAAGAAAATGGCAGTTCACCCCTACAGATTTAATACTATTTACAAAATATACAATTTATAACAAAACCACGTCACAAAACCTAACAATTCAAAAATGCTAAATAAGGTTTGGAAACCAAGAACAGCAAACAGGTGCTGATGCCAGAAAGAGTCTCGCTTGCTGTTGGGAACCGTACTTTTAAAACTCCAGGAAGTGTAGGATGGACCAATCAGCTTCCTGTACTGCCCCCCAATCCGGCCAATCAGGCAGGGCACCTATAAGAACAAGAAAATAAAAACAACACATATGGCCAGGACCGTAACATGGTCTACTAGTAATGAAGCACGATGGTTGGCAAACCAATAAAGTAGCAAAACAGCAATGAAAGAACAAAATTTGATGAAAATATAGAACAATTTCTATGAATAAATAGGCAGTAACACCAGCTTGTGCTGCCCGTAAACCCAAGCAAAAAAGCTTACAGCACCTGGTATTCCCAGGCGGTCTTCCTACCAAGTACTAACCAGGCCCGGTTCTATTTGGCTGCCGAGATCGGACGAGATCGGGCGCTTAGAGAGCGGTGTGGCCGTAAGCTGCATTTGACATCATCAACAGCTCTTAAAAACGCTGGAGAAGCAGAATGCATGACACTTGCTAAGAAGAAGATAAATGTGGCAAAGTACAAAGTACTATAACTGTACTGGTCTGTTACGCCCCTGTCTAGGGGGTCAGGGTGCAACATACAAAGATAAATTAGCATGTTCCCTCTCCGATCCCCAAACCAAAATCCAGGATCGAGATGTTCCAACAGAATGATATTTATTTTAAACGAGAGAAAGTGACAAACAAAAAATGACACAACTCATGGCGAACCAAGGCCAACATAATAAACAAAATAAGCCATTTCCCACAGAAAGTGCTAGCTAGCCTGATAGAAATAAACAAACCAAAAGACAGTCGCTAACCCTAACTCCCTAATGTGAAAACGGTCCAAAGAAAATGGCAGTTCACCCCTACAGATTTAATACTATTTACAAAATATACAATTTATAACAAAACCACGTCACAAAACCTAACAATTCAAAAATGCTAAATAAGGTTTGGAAACCAAGAACAGCAAACAGGTGCTGATGCCAGAAAGAGCCTCGCTTGCTGTTGGGAACCGTACTTTTAAAACTCCAGGAAGTGTAGGATGGACCAATCAGCTTCCTGTACTGCCCCCCAATACGGCCAATCAGGCAGGGCACCTATAAGAACAAGAAAATAAAAACAACACATATGGCCAGGACCGTAACATGGTCTACTAGTAATGAAGCACGATGGTTGGCAAACCAATAAAGTAGCAAAACAGCAATGAAAGAACAAAATTTGATGAAAATATAGAACAATTTCTATGAATAAATAGGCAGTAACACCAGCTTGTGCTGCCCGTAAACCCAAGCAAAAAAGCTTACAGCACCTGGTATTCCCAGGCGGTCTTCCTACCAAGTACTAACCAGGCTCGGCTCTATTTGGCTGCCGAGATCGGACGAGATCGAGCGCTTAGAGAGCGGTGGGGCCGTAAGCTGCATTTGACATCATCAACAGCTCTTAAAAACGCTGGAGAAGCAGAATGCATGACACTTGCTAAGAAGAAGATAAATGTGGCAAAGTACAAAGTACTATAACTGTACTGGTCTGTTACGCCCCTGTCTAGGGGGTCAGGGTGCAACATACAAAGATAAATTAGCATGTTCCCTCTCCGATCCCCAAACCAAAATCCAGGATCGAGATGTTCCAACAGAATGATATTTATTTTAAACGAAAGAAAGTGACAAACAAAAAATGACACAACTCATGGCGAACCAAGGCCAACATAATAAACAAAATAAGCCATTTCCCACAGAAAGTGCTAGCTAGCCTGATAGAAATAAACAAACCAAAAGACAGTCGCTAACCCTAACTCCCTAATGTGAAAACAGTCCAAAGAAAATGGCAGTTCACCCCTACAGATTTAATACTATTTACAAAATATACAATTTATAAACAAAACCACGGCACAAAACCTAACAATTCAAAAATGCTAAATAAGGTTTGGAAACCAAGAACAGCAAACAGGTGCTGATGCCAGAAAGAGCCTCGCTAGCTGTTGGGAACCGTACTTTTAAAACTCCAGGAAGTGTAGGATGGACCAATCAGCTTCCTGTACTGCCCCCCAATCCGGCCAATCAGGCAGGGCACCTATAAGAAAAATAAAATAAAAACAACACATATGGCCAGGACCGTAACATGGTCTACTAGTAATGAAGCACGATGGTTGGCAAACCAATAAAGTAGCAAAACAGCAATGAAAGAACAAAATTTGATGAAAATATAGAACAATTTCTATGAATAAATAGGCAGTAACACCAGCTTGTGCTGCCCGTAAACCCAAGCAAAAAAGCTTACAGCACCTGGTATTCCCAGGCGGTCTTCCTACCAAGTACTAACCAGGCCCGGCTCTATTTGGCTGCCGAGATCGGACGAGATCGGGCGCTTAGAGAGCGGTGTGGCCGTAAGCTGCATTTGACATCATCAACAGCTCTTAAAAACGCTAGAGAAGCAGAATGCATGACACTTACTAAGAAGAAGATAAATGTGGCAAAGTACAAAGTACTATAACTGTACTGGTCTGTTACGCCCCTGTCTAGGGGGTCAGGGTGCAACATACAAAGATAAATTAGCATGTTCCCTCTCCGATCCCCAAACCAAAATCCAGGATCGAGATGTTCCAACAGAATGATATTTATTTTAAACGAAAGAAAGTGACAAACAAAAAATGACACAACTCATGGCGAACCAAGGCCAACATAATAAACAAAATAAGCCATTTCCCACAGAAAGTGCTAGCTAGCCTGATAGAAATAAACAAACCAAAAGACAGTCGCTAACCCTAACTCCCTAATGTGAAAACGGTCCAAAGAAAATGGCAGTTCACCCCTACAGATTTAATACTATTTACAAAATATACAATTTATAACAAAACCACGTCACAAAACCTAACAATTCAAAAATGCTAAATAAGGTTTGGAAACCAAGAACAGCAAACAGGTGCTGATGCCAGAAAGAGCCTCGCTTGCTGTTGGGAACCGTACTTTTAAAACTCCAGGAAGTGTAGGATGGACCAATCAGCTTCCTGTACTGCCCCCCAATCCGGCCAATCAGGCAGGGCACCTATAAGAACAAGAAAATAAAAACAACACATATGGCCAGGACCGTAACATGGTCTACTAGTAATGAAGCACGATGGTTGGCAAACCAATAAAGTAGCAAAACAGCAATGAAAGAACAAAATTTGATGAAAATATAGAACAATTTCTATGAATAAATAGGCAGTAACACCAGCTTGTGCTGCCCGTAAACCCAAGCAAAAAAGCTTACAGCACCTGGTATTCCCAGGCGGTCTTCCTACCAAGTACTAACCAGGCCCGGCTCTATTTGGCTGCCGAGATCGGACGAGATCGGGCGCTTAGAGAGCGGTGTGGCCGTAAGCTGCATTTGACATCATCAACAGCTCTTAAAAACGCTGGAGAAGCAGAATGCATGACACTTGCTAAGAAGAAGATAAATGTGGCAAAGTACAAAGTACTATAACTGTACTGGTCTGTTACGCCCCTGTCTAGGGGGTCAGGGTGCAACATACAAAGATAAATTAGCATGTTCCCTCTCCGATCCCCAAACCAAAATCCAGGATCGAGATGTTCCAACAGAATGATATTTATTTTAAACGAAAGAAAGTGACAAACAAAAAATGACACAACTCAGGGCGAACCAAGGCCAACATAATAAACAAAATAAGCCATTTCCCACAGAAAGTGCTAGCTAGCCTGATAGAAATAAACAAACCAAAAGACAGTCGCTAACCCTAACTCCCTAATGTGAAAACGGTCCAAAGAAAATGGCAGTTCACCCCTACAGATTTAATACTATTTACAAAATATACAATTTATAACAAAACCACGTCACAAAACCTAACAATTCAAAAATGCTAAATAAGGTTTGGAAACCAAGAACAGCAAACAGGTGCTGATGCCAGAAAGAGCCTCGCTTGCTGTTGGGAACCGTACTTTTAAAACTCCAGGAAGTGTAGGATGGACCAATCAGCTTCCTGTACTGCCCCCCAATCCGGCCAATCAGGCAGGGCACCTATAAGAACAAGAAAATAAAAACAACACATATGGCCAGGACCGTAACATGGTCTACTAGTAATGAAGCACGATGGTTGGCAAACCAATAAAGTAGCAAAACAGCAATGAAAAAACAAAATTTGATGAAAATATAGAACAATTTCTATGAATAAATAGGCAGTAACACCAGCTTGTGCTGCCCGTAAACCCAAGCAAAAAAGCTTACAGCACCTGGTATTCCCAGGCGGTCTTCCTACCAAGTACTAACCAGGCCCGGCTCTATTTGACTGCCGAGATCGGACGAGATCGGGCGCTTAGAGAGCGGTGTGGCCGTAAGCTGCATTTGACATCATCAACAGCTCTTAAAAACGCTGGAGAAGCAGAATGCATGACACTTGCTAAGAAGAAGATAAATGTGGCAAAGTACAAAGTACTATAACTGTACTGGTCTGTTACGCCCCTGTCTAGGGGGTCAGGGTGCAACATACAAAGATAAATTAGCATGTTCCCTCTCCGATCCCCAAACCAAAATCCAGGATCGAGATGTTCCAACAGAATGATATTTATTTTAAACGAAAGAAAGTGACAAACAAAAAATGACACAACTCAGGGCGAACCAAGGCCAACATAATAAACAAAATAAGCCATTTCCCACAGAAAGTGCTAGCTAGCCTGATAGAAATAAACAAACCAAAAGACAGTCGCTAACCCTAACTCCCTAATGTGAAAACGGTCCAAAGAAAATGGCAGTTCACCCCTACAGATTTAATACTATACAAAATATACAATTTATAACAAAACCACGTCACAAAACCTAACAATTCAAAAATGCTAAATAAGGTTTGGAAACCAAGAACAGCAAACAGGTGCTGATGCCAGAAAGAGCCTCGCTTGCTGTTGGGAACCGTACTTTTAAAACTCCAGGAAGTGTAGGATGGACCAATCAGCTTCCTGTACTGCCCCCCAATCCGGCCAATCAGGCAGGGCACCTATAAGAACAAGAAAATAAAAACAACACATATGGCCAGGACCGTAACATGGTCTACTAGTAATGAAGCACGATGGTTGGCAAACCAATAAAGTAGCAAAACAGCAATGAAAGAACAAAATTTGATGAAAATATAGAACAATTTCTATGAATAAATAGGCAGTAACACCAGCTTGTGCTGCCCGTAAACCCAAGCAAAAAAGCTTACAGCACCTGGTATTCCCAGGCGGTCTTCCTACCAAGTACTAACCAGGCCCGGCTCTATTTGGCTGCCGAGATCGGACGAGATCGGGCGCTTAGAGAGCGGTGTGGCCGTAAGCTGCATTTGACATCATCAACAGCTCTTAAAAACGCTGGAGAAGCAGAATGCATGACACTTGCTAAGAAGAAGATAAATATGGCAAAGTACAAAGTACTATAACTGTACTGGTCTGTTACGCCCCTGTCTAGGGGGTCAGGGTGAAACATACAAAGATAAATTTGGATGTTCCCTCTCCGATCCTCAAACCAAAATCCAGGATTGAGATGTTCCAACAGAATGATATTTATTTTAAACGAAAGAAAGTGTCAAACAAAACATGACACTACAACTCATGGCGAACCAAGGCCAACATAATAAACAAAATAAGCCATTTCCCACAGAAAGTGTTAGCTAGCCTGATAAAAATAAACAAACCAAAAGATAGTCGCTAACCCTAACTCCCTAATGTGAAAACACTCCAAAGAAAATGGCAGTTCACCCCTACAGATTTAATACTATTTACAAAATATACAATTTATAAACAAAACCACGGCACAAAACCTAACAATTCAAAAATGCTAAATAAGGTTTGGAAACCAAGAACAGCAAACAGGTGCTGCTGCCAGAAAGAGCCTCGCTAGCTGTTGGGAACCGTACTTTTAAAACTCCAGGAAGTGAAGGATGGACCAATCAGCTTCCTGTACTGCCCCCCAATCCGGCAGATAAGGCAGGGCACCTATAAGAACAACAAAATAAAAACAACACATATGGCCAGGACCGTAACATGGTCTACTAGTAATGAAGCACGATGGTTGACAAACCAATAAAGTAGCAAAACAGCAATGAAAGAACAAAATTTGATGAAAATATGGAACAATTTCTATGAATAAATAGGCAGTAACACCAGCTTGTGCTGCCCGTAAACCCAAGCAAAAAAACTTACAGCACCTGGTATTCCCAGGCGGTCTTCCTACCAAGTACTAACCAGGCCCGGCTCTATTTGGCTGCCGAGATCGGACGAGATCGGGCGCTTAGAGAGCGGTGTGGCCGTAAGCTGCATTTGACATCATCAACAGCTCCTAAAAACGCTGGAGAAGCAGAATGCATGACACTTGCTAAGAAGAAGATAAATGTGGCAAAGTACAAAGTACTATAACTGTACTGGTCTGTTACGCCGCTGTCTAGGGGGTCAGGGTGCAACATACAAAGATAAATTAGCATGTTCCCTCTCCGATCCCCAAACCAAAATCCAGGATCGAGATGTTCCAACAGAATGATATTTATTTTAAACGAAAGAAAGTGTCAAACAAAACATGACACTACAACTCAGGGCGAACCAAGGCCAACATAATAAACAAAATAAGCCATTTCCCACAGAAAGTGCTAGCTAGCCTGATAGAAATAAACAAACCAAAAGACAGTCGCTAACCCTAACTCCCTAATGTGAAAACACTCCAAAGAAAATGGCAGTTCACCCCTACAGATTTAATACTATTTACAAAATATACAATTTATAAACAAAACCACGGCACAAAACCTAACAATTCAAAAATGCTAAATAAGGTTTGGAAACCAAGAACAGCAAACAGGTGCTGATGCCAGAAAGAGCCTCGCTAGCTGTTGGGAACCGTACTTTTAAAACTCCAGGAAGTGTAGGATGGACCAATCAGCTTCCTGTACTGCCCCCCAATCCGGCCAATCAGGCAGGGCACCTATAAGAACAACAAAATAAAAACAACACATATGGCCAGGACCGTAACATGGTCTACTAGTAATGAAGCACGATGGTTGGCAAACCAATAAAGTAGCAAAACAGCAATGAAAGAACAAAATTTGATGAAAATATAGAACAATTTCTATGAATAAATAGGCAGTAACACCAGCTTGTGCTGCCCGTAAACCCAAGCAAAAAAGCTTACAGCACCTGGTATTCCCAGGCGGTCTTCCTACCAAGTACTAACCAGGCCCGGCTCTATTTGGCTGCCGAGATCGGACGAGATCGGGCGCTTAGAGAGCGGTGGGGCCGTAAGCTGCATTTGACATCATCAACAGCTCTTAAAAACGCTGGAGAAGCAGAATGCATGACACTTGCTAAGAAGAAGATAAATGTGGCAAAGTACAAAGTACTATAACTGTACTGGTCTGTTACGCCCCTGTCTAGGGGGTCAGGGTGCAACATACAAAGATAAATTAGCATGTTCCCTCTCCGATCCCCAAACCAAAATCCAGGATCGAGATGTTCCAACAGAATGATATTTATTTTAAACGAAAGAAAGTGACAAACAAAAAATGACACAACTCAGGGCGAACCAAGGCCAACATAATAAACAAAATAAGCCATTTCCCACAGAAAGTGCTAGCTAGCCTGATAGAAATAAACAAACCAAAAGACAGTCGCTAACCCTAACTCCCTAATGTGAAAACGGTCCAAAGAAAATGGCAGTTCACCCCTACAGATTTAATACTATTTACAAAATATACAATTTATAACAAAACCACGTCACAAAACCTAACAATTCAAAAATGCTAAATAAGGTTTGGAAACCAAGAACAGCAAACAGGTGCTGATGCCAGAAAGAGCCTCGCTTGCTGTTGGGAACCGTACTTTTAAAACTCCAGGAAGTGTAGGATGGACCAATCAGCTTCCTGTACTGCCCCCCAATCCGGCCAATCAGGCAGGGCACCTATAAGAACAAGAAAATAAAAACAACACATATGGCCAGGACCGTAACATGGTCTACTAGTAATGAAGCACGATGGTTGGCAAACCAATAAAGTAGCAAAACAGCAATGAAAGAACAAAATTTGATGAAAATATAGAACAATTTCTATGAATAAATAGGCAGTAACACCAGCTTGTGCTGCCCGTAAACCCAAGCAAAAAAGCTTACAGCACCTGGTATTCCCAGGCGGTCTTCCTACCAAGTACTAACCAGGCCCGGCTCTATTTGGCTGCCGAGATCGGACGAGATCGGGCGCTTAGAGAGCGGTGTGGCCGTAAGCTGCATTTGACATCATCAACAGCTCTTAAAAACGCTGGAGAAGCAGAATGCATGACACTTGCTAAGAAGAAGATAAATGTGGCAAAGTACAAAGTACTATAACTGTACTGGTCTGTTACGCCCCTGTCTAGGGGGTCAGGGTGCAACATACAAAGATAAATTAGGATGTTCCCTCTCCGGTCTCCAAACCATAATCCAGGATCGAGATGTTCCAACAGAATGATATTTATTTTAAACGAAAGAAAGTGTCAAACAAAACATGACACTACAACTCAGGGCGAACCAAGGCCAACATAATAAACAAAATAAGCCATTTCCCACAGAAAGTGCTAGCTAGCCTGATAGAAATAAACAAACCAAAAGACAGTCGCTAACCATAACTCCCTAATGTGAAAACAGTCCAAAGAAAATGGCAGTTCACCCCTACAGATTTAATACTATTTACAAAATATACAATTTATAAACAAAACCACGGCACAAAACCTAACAATTCAAAAATGCTAAATAAGGTTTGGAAACCAAGAACAGCAAACAGGTGCTGATGCCAGAAAGAGCCTCGCTAGCTGTTGGGAACCGTACTTTTAAAACTCCAGGAAGTGTAGGATGGACCAATCAGCTTCCTGTACTGCCCCCCAATCCGGCCAATCAGGCAGGGCACCTATAAGAAAAAGAAAATAAAAACAACACATATGGCCAGGACCGTAACATGGTCTACTAGTAATGAAGCACGATGGTTGGCAAACCAATAAAGTAGCAAAACAGCAATGAAAGAACAAAATTTGATGAAAATATAGAACAATTTCTATGAATAAATAGGCAGTAACACCAGCTTGTGCTGCCCGTAAACCCAAGCAAAAAAGCTTACAGCACCTGGTATTCCCAGGCGGTCTTCCTACCAAGTACTAACCAGGCCCGGCTCTATTTGGCTGCCGAGATCGGACGAGATCGGGCGCTTAGAGAGCGGTGTGGCCGTAAGCTGCATTTGACATCATCAACAGCTCTTAAAAACGCTAGAGAAGCAGAATGCATGACACTTACTAAGAAGAAGATAAATGTGGCAAAGTACAAAGTACTATAACTGTACTGGTCTGTTACGCCCCTGTCTAGGGGGTCAGGGTGCAACATACAAAGATAAATTAGCATGTTCCCTCTCCGATCCCCAAACCAAAATCCAGGATCGAGATGTTCCAACAGAATGATATTTATTTTAAACGAAAGAAAGTGACAAACAAAAAATGACACAACTCAGGGCGAACCAAGGCCAACATAATAAACAAAATAAGCCATTTCCCACAGAAAGTGCTAGCTAGCCTGATAGAAATAAACAAACCAAAAGACAGTCGCTAACCCTAACTCCCTAATGTGAAAACGGTCCAAAGAAAATGGCAGTTCACCCCTACAGATTTAATACTATTTACAAAATATACAATTTATAACAAAACCACGTCACAAAACCTAACAATTCAAAAATGCTAAATAAGGTTTGGAAACCAAGAACAGCAAACAGGTGCTGATGCCAGAAAGAGCCTCGCTTGCTGTTGGGAACCGTACTTTTAAAACTCCAGGAAGTGTAGGATGGACCAATCAGCTTCCTGTACTGCCCCCCAATCCGGCCAATCAGGCAGGGCACCTATAAGAACAAGAAAATAAAAACAACACATATGGCCAGGACCGTAACATGGTCTACTAGTAATGAAGCACGATGGTTGGCAAACCAATAAAGTAGCAAAACAGCAATGAAAGAACAAAATTTGATGAAAATATAGAACAATTTCTATGAATAAATAGGCAGTAACACCAGCTTGTGCTGCCCGTAAACCCAAGCAAAAAAGCTTACAGCACCTGGTATTCCCAGGCGGTCTTCCTACCAAGTACTAACCAGGCCCGGCTCTATTTGGCTGCCGAGATCGGACGAGATCGGGCGCTTAGAGAGCGGTGTGGCCGTAAGCTGCATTTGACATCATCAACAGCTCTTAAAAACGCTGGAGAAGCAGAATGCATGACACTTGCTAAGAAGAAGATAAATGTGGCAAAGTACAAAGTACTATAACTGTACTGGTCTGTTACGCCCCTGTCTAGGGGGTCAGGGTGCAACATACAAAGATAAATTAGGATGTTCCCTCTCCGGTCTCCAAACCATAATCCAGGATCGAGATGTTCCAACAGAATGATATTTATTTTAAACGAAAGAAAGTGTCAAACAAAACATGACACTACAACTCAGGGCGAACCAAGGCCAACATAATAAACAAAATAAGCCATTTCCCACAGAAAGTGCTAGCTAGCCTGATAGAAATAAACAAACCAAAAGACAGTCGCTAACCATAACTCCCTAATGTGAAAACAGTCCAAAGAAAATGGCAGTTCACCCCTACAGATTTAATACTATTTACAAAATATACAATTTATAAACAAAACCACGGCACAAAACCTAACAATTCAAAAATGCTAAATACGGTTTGGAAACCAAGAACAGCAAACAGGTGCTGATGCCAGAAAGAGCCTCGCTAGCTGTTGGGAACCGTACTTTTAAAACTCCAGGAAGTGTAGGATGGACCAATCAGCTTCCTGTACTGCCCCCCAATCCGGCCAATCAGGCAGGGCACCTATAAGAAAAAGAAAATAAAAACAACACATATGGCCAGGACCGTAACATGGTCTACTAGTAATGAAGCACGATGGTTGGCAAACCAATAAAGTAGCAAAACAGCAATGAAAGAACAAAATTTGATGAAAATATAGAACAATTTCTATGAATAAATAGGCAGTAACACCAGCTTGTGCTGCCCGTAAACCCAAGCAAAAAAGCTTACAGCACCTGGTATTCCCAGGCGGTCTTCCTACCAAGTACTAACCAGGCCCGGCTCTATTTGGCTGCCGAAATCGGACGAGATCGGGCGCTTAGAGAGCGGTGTGGCCGTAAGCTGCATTTGACATCATCAACAGCTCTTAAAAACGCTGGAGAAGCAGAATGCATGACACTTGCTAAGAAGAAGATAAATGTGGCAAAGTACAAAGTACTATAACTGTACTGGTCTGTTACGCCCCTGTCTAGGGGGTCAGGGTGCAACATACAAAGATAAATTAGGATGTTCCCTCTCCGGTCTCCAAACCATAATCCAGGATCGAGATGTTCCAACAGAATGATATTTATTTTAAACGAAAGAAAGTGTCAAACAAAACATGACACTACAACTCAGGGCGAACCAAGGCCAACATAATAAACAAAATAAGCCATTTCCCACAGAAAGTGCTAGCTAGCCTGATAGAAATAAACAAACCAAAAGACAGTCGCTAACCCTAACTCCCTAATGTGAAAACGGTCCAAAGAAAATGGCAGTTCACCCCTACAGATTTAATACTATTTACAAAATATACAATTTATAACAAAACCACGTCACAAAACCTAACAATTCAAAAATGCTAAATAAGGTTTGGAAACCAAGAACAGCAAACAGGTGCTGATGCCAGAAAGAGCCTCGCTTGCTGTTGGGAACCGTACTTTTAAAACTCCAGGAAGTGTAGGATGGACCAATCAGCTTCCTGTACTGCCCCCCAATCCGGCCAATCAGGCAGGGCACCTATAAGAACAACAAAATAAAAACAACACATATGGCCAGGACCGTAACATGGTCTACTAGTAATGAAGCACGATGGTTGGCAAACCAATAAAGTAGCAAAACAGCAATGAAAGAACAAAATTTGATGAAAATATAGAACAATTTCTATGAATAAATAGGCAGTAACACCAGCTTGTGCTGCCCGTAAACCCAAGCAAAAAAGCTTACAGCACCTGGTATTCCCAGGCGGTCTTCCTACCAAGTACTAACCAGGCCCGGCTCTATTTGGCTGCCGAGATCGGGCGCTTAGAGAGCGGTGGGGCCGTAAGCTGCATTTGACATCATCAACAGCTCTTAAAAACGCTGGAGAAGCAGAATGCATGACACTTGCTAAGAAGAAGATAAATGTGGCAAAGTACAAAGTACTATAACTGTACTGGTCTGTTACGCCCCTGTCTAGGGGGTCAGGGTGCAACATACAAAGATAAATTAGCATGTTCCCTCTCCGATCCCCAAACCAAAATCCAGGATCGAGATGTTCCAACAGAATGATATTTATTTTAAACGAAAGAAAGTGACAAACAAAAAATGACACAACTCAGGGCGAACCAAGGCCAACATAATAAACAAAATAAGCCATTTCCCACAGAAAGTGCTAGCTAGCCTGATAGAAATAAACAAACCAAAAGACAGTCGCTAACCCTAACTCCCTAATGTGAAAACGGTCCAAAGAAAATGGCAGTTCACCCCTACAGATTTAATACTATTTACAAAATATACAATTTATAACAAAACCACGTCACAAAACCTAACAATTCAAAAATGCTAAATAAGGTTTGGAAACCAAGAACAGCAAACAGGTGCTGATGCCAGAAAGAGCCTCGCTTGCTGTTGGGAACCGTACTTTTAAAACTCCAGGAAGTGTAGGATGGACCAATCAGCTTCCTGTACTGCCCCCCAATCCGGCCAATCAGGCAGGGCACCTATAAGAACAAGAAAATAAAAACAACACATATGGCCAGGACCGTAACATGGTCTACTAGTAATGAAGCACGATGGTTGGCAAACCAATAAAGTAGCAAAACAGCAATGAAAGAACAAAATTTGATGAAAATATAGAACAATTTCTATGAATAAATAGGCAGTAACACCAGCTTGTGCTGCCCGTAAACCCAAGCAAAAAAGCTTACAGCACCTGGTATTCCCAGGCGGTCTTCCTACCAAGTACTAACCAGGCCCGGCTCTATTTGGCTGCCGAGATCGGACGAGATCGGGCGCTTAGAGAGCGGTGTGGCCGTAAGCTGCATTTGACATCATCAACAGCTCTTAAAAACGCTGGAGAAGCAGAATGCATGACACTTGCTAAGAAGAAGATAAATGTGGCAAAGTACAAAGTACTATAACTGTACTGGTCTGTTACGCCCCTGTCTAGGGGGTCAGGGTGCAACATACAAAGATAAATTAGGATGTTCCCTCTCCGGTCTCCAAACCATAATCCAGGATCGAGATGTTCCAACAGAATGATATTTATTTTAAACGAAAGAAAGTGTCAAACAAAACATGACACTACAACTCAGGGCGAACCAAGGCCAACATAATAAACAAAATAAGCCATTTCCCACAGAAAGTGCTAGCTAGCCTGATAGAAATAAACAAACCAAAAGACAGTCGCTAACCATAACTCCCTAATGTGAAAACAGTCCAAAGAAAATGGCAGTTCACCCCTACAGATTTAATACTATTTACAAAATATACAATTTATAAACAAAACCACGGCACAAAACCTAACAATTCAAAAATGCTAAATAAGGTTTGGAAACCAAGAACAGCAAACAGGTGCTGATGCCAGAAAGAGCCTCGCTAGCTGTTGGGAACCGTACTTTTAAAACTCCAGGAAGTGTAGGATGGACCAATCAGCTTCCTGTACTGCCCCCCAATCCGGCCAATCAGGCAGGGCACCTATAAGAACAACAAAATAAAAACAACACATATGGCCAGGACCGTAACATGGTCTACTAGTAATGAAGCACGATGGTTGGCAAACCAATAAAGTAGCAAAACAGCAATGAAAGAACAAAATTTGATGAAAATATAGAACAATTTCTATGAATAAATAGGCAGTAACACCAGCTTGTGCTGCCCGTAAACCCAAGCAAAAAAGCTTACAGCACCTGGTATTCCCAGGCGGTCTTCCTACCAAGTACTAACCAGGCCCGGCTCTATTTGGCTGCCGAGATCGGACGAGATCGGGCGCTTAGAGAGCGGTGTGGCCGTAAGCTGCATTTGACATCATCAACAGCTCTTAAAAACGCTGGAGAAGCAGAATGCATGACACTTGCTAAGAAGAAGATAAATGTGGCAAAGTACAAAGTACTATAACTGTACTGGTCTGTTACGCCCCTGTCTAGGGGGTCAGGGTGCAACATACAAAGATAAATTAGGATGTTCCCTCTCCGGTCTCCAAACCATAATCCAGGATCGAGATGTTCCAACAGAATGATATTTATTTTAAACGAAAGAAAGTGTCAAACAAAACATGACACTACAACTCAGGGCGAACCAAGGCCAACATAATAAACAAAATAAGCCATTTCCCACAGAAAGTGCTAGCTAGCCTGATAGAAATAAACAAACCAAAAGACAGTCGCTAACCATAACTCCCTAATGTGAAAACAGTCCAAAGAAAATGGCAGTTCACCCCTACAGATTTAATACTATTTACAAAATATACAATTTATAAACAAAACCACGGCACAAAACCTAACAATTCAAAAATGCTAAATACGGTTTGGAAACCAAGAACAGCAAACAGGTGCTGATGCCAGAAAGAGCCTCGCTAGCTGTTGGGAACCGTACTTTTAAAACTCCAGGAAGTGTAGGATGGACCAATCAGCTTCCTGTACTGCCCCCCAATCCGGCCAATCAGGCAGGTCACCTATAAGAAAAAGAAAATAAAAACAACACATATGGCCAGGACCGTAACATGGTCTACTAGTAATGAAGCACGATGGTTGGCAAACCAATAAAGTAGCAAAACAGCAATGAAAGAACAAAATTTGATGAAAATATAGAACAATTTCTATGAATAAATAGGCAGTAACACCAGCTTGTGCTGCCCGTAAACCCAAGCAAAAAAGCTTACAGCACCTGGTATTCCCAGGCGGTCTTCCTACCAAGTACTAACCAGGCCCGGCTCTATTTGGCTGCCGAGATCGGACGAGATCGGGCGCTTAGAGAGCGGTGTGGCCGTAAGCTGCATTTGACATCATCAACAGCTCTTAAAAACGCTGGAGAAGCAGAATGCATGACACTTGCTAAGAAGAAGATAAATGTGGCAAAGTACAAAGTACTATAACTGTACTGGTCTGTTACGCCCCTGTCTAGGGGGTCAGGGTGCAACATACAAAGATAAATTAGGATGTTCCCTCTCCGGTCTCCAAACCATAATCCAGGATCGAGATGTTCCAACAGAATGATATTTATTTTAAACGAAAGAAAGTGTCAAACAAAACATGACACTACAACTCAGGGCGAACCAAGGCCAACATAATAAACAAAATAAGCCATTTCCCACAGAAAGTGCTAGCTAGCCTGATAGAAATAAACAAACCAAAAGACAGTCGCTAACCCTAACTCCCTAATGTGAAAACGGTCCAAAGAAAATGGCAGTTCACCCCTACAGATTTAATACTATTTACAAAATATACAATTTATAACAAAACCACGTCACAAAACCTAACAATTCAAAAATGCTAAATAAGGTTTGGAAACCAAGAACAGCAAACAGGTGCTGATGCCAGAAAGAGCCTCGCTTGCTGTTGGGAACCGTACTTTTAAAACTCCAGGAAGTGTAGGATGGACCAATCAGCTTCCTGTACTGCCCCCCAATCCGGCCAATCAGGCAGGGCACCTATAAGAACAAGAAAATAAAAACAACACATATGGCCAGGACCGTAACATGGTCTACTAGTAATGAAGCACGATGGTTGGCAAACCAATAAAGTAGCAAAACAGCAATGAAAGAACAAAATTTGATGAAAATATAGAACAATTTCTATGAATAAATAGGCAGTAACACCAGCTTGTGCTGCCCGTAAACCCAAGCAAAAAAGCTTACAGCACCTGGTATTCCCAGGCGGTCTTCCTACCAAGTACTAACCAGGCCCGGTTCTATTTGGCTGCCGAGATCGGACGAGATCGGGCGCTTAGAGAGCGGTGTGGCCGTAAGCTGCATTTGACATCATCAACAGCTCTTAAAAACGCTGGAGAAGCAGAATGCATGACACTTGCTAAGAAGAAGATAAATGTGGCAAAGTACAAAGTACTATAACTGTACTGGTCTTTTACGCCCCTGTCTAGGGGGTCAGGGTGCAACATACAAAGATAAATTAGCATGTTCCCTCTCCGATCCCCAAACCAAAATCCAGGATCGAGATGTTCCAACAGAATGATATTTATTTTAAACGAAAGAAAGTGACAAACAAAAAATGACACAACTCAGGGCGAACCAAGGCCAACATAATAAACAAAATAAGCCATTTCCCACAGAAAGTGCTAGCTAGCCTGATAGAAATAAACAAACCAAAAGACAGTCGCTAACCCTAACTCCCTAATGTGAAAACGGTCCAAAGAAAATGGCAGTTCACCCCTACAGATTTAATACTATTTACAAAATATACAATTTATAACAAAACCACGTCACAAAACCTAACAATTCAAAAATGCTAAATACGGTTTGGAAACCAAGAACAGCAAACAGGTGCTGATGCCAGAAAGAGCCTCGCTTGCTGTTGGGAACCGTACTTTTAAAACTCCAGGAAGTGTAGGATGGACCAATCAGCTTCCTGTACTGCCCCCCAATCCGGCCAATCAGGCAGGGCACCTATAAGAACAAGAAAATAAAAACAACACATATGGCCAGGACCGTAACATGGTCTACTAGTAATGAAGCACGATGGTTGGCAAACCAATAAAGTAGCAAAACAGCAATGAAAGAACAAAATTTGATGAAAATATAGAACAATTTCTATGAATAAATAGGCAGTAACACCAGCTTGTGCTGCCCGTAAACCCAAGCAAAAAAGCTTACAGCACCTGGTATTCCCAGGCGGTCTTCCTACCAAGTACTAACCAGGCCCGGCTCTATTTGGCTGCCGAGATCGGACGAGATCGGGCGCTTAGAGAGCGGTGGGGCCGTAAGCTGCATTTGACATCATCAACAGCTCTTAAAAACGCTGGAGAAGCAGAATGCATGACACTTGCTAAGAAGAAGATAAATGTGGCAAAGTACAAAGTACTATAACTGTACTGGTCTGTTACGCCCCTGTCTAGGGGGTCAGGGTGCAACATACAAAGATAAATTAGCATGTTCCCTCTCCGATCCCCAAACCAAAATCCAGGATCGAGATGTTCCAACAGAATGATATTTATTTTAAACGAAAGAAAGTGACAAACAAAAAATGACACAACTCATGGCGAACCAAGGCCAACATAATAAACAAAATAAGCCATTTCCCACAGAAAGTGCTAGCTAGCCTGATAGAAATAAACAAACCAAAAGACAGTCGCTAACCCTAACTCCCTAATGTGAAAACGGTCCAAAGAAAATGGCAGTTCACCCCTACAGATTTAATACTATTTACAAAATATACAATTTATAACAAAACCACGTCACAAAACCTAACAATTCAAAAATGCTAAATAAGGTTTGGAAACCAAGAACAGCAAACAGGTGCTGATGCCAGAAAGAGCCTCGCTTGCTGTTAGGAACCGTACTTTTAAAACTCCAGGAAGTGTAGGATGGACCAATCAGCTTCCTGTACTGCCCCCCAATCCGGCCAATCAGGCAGGTCACCTATAAGAAAAAGAAAATAAAAACAACACATATGGCCAGGACCGTAACATGGTCTACTAGTAATGAAGCACGATGGTTGGCAAACCAATAAAGTAGCAAAACAGCAATGAAAGAACAAAATTTGATGAAAATATAGAACAATTTCTATGAATAAATAGGCAGTAACACCAGCTTGTGCTGCCCGTAAACCCAAGCAAAAAAGCTTACAGCACCTGGTATTCCCAGGCGGTCTTCCTACCAAGTACTAACCAGGCCCGGCTCTATTTGGCTGCCGAGATCGGACGAGATCGGGCGCTTAGAGAGCGGTGTGGCCGTAAGCTGCATTTGACATCATCAACAGCTCTTAAAAACGCTGGAGAAGCAGAATGCATGACACTTGCTAAGAAGAAGATAAATGTGGCAAAGTACAAAGTACTATAACTGTACTGGTCTGTTACGCCCCTGTCTAGGGGGTCAGGGTGCAACATACAAAGATAAATTAGGATGTTCCCTCTCCGGTCTCCAAACCATAATCCAGGATCGAGATGTTCCAACAGAATGATATTTATTTTAAACGAAAGAAAGTGTCAAACAAAACATGACACTACAACTCAGGGCGAACCAAGGCCAACATAATAAACAAAATAAGCCATTTCCCACAGAAAGTGCTAGCTAGCCTGATATAAATAAACAAACCAAAAGACAGTCGCTAACCCTAACTCCCTAATGTGAAAACGGTCCAAAGAAAATGGCAGTTCACCCCTACAGATTTAATACTATTTACAAAATATACAATTTATAACAAAACCACGTCACAAAACCTAACAATTCAAAAATGCTAAATAAGGTTTGGAAACCAAGAACAGCAAACAGGTGCTGATGCCAGAAAGAGCCTCGCTTGCTGTTGGGAACCGTACTTTTAAAACTCCAGGAAGTGTAGGATGGACCAATCAGCTTCCTGTACTGCCCCCCAATCCGGCCAATCAGGCAGGGCACCTATAAGAACAAGAAAATAAAAACAACACATATGGCCAGGACCGTAACATGGTCTACTAGTAATGAAGCACGATGGTTGGCAAACCAATAAAGTAGCAAAACAGCAATGAAAGAACAAAATTTGATGAAAATATAGAACAATTTCTATGAATAAATAGGCAGTAACACCAGCTTGTGCTGCCCGTAAACCCAAGCAAAAAAGCTTACAGCACCTGGTATTCCCAGGCGGTCTTCCTACCAAGTACTAACCAGGCCCGGCTCTATTTGGCTGCCGAGATCGGACGAGATCGGGCGCTTAGAGAGCGGTGTGGCCGTAAGCTGCATTTGACATCATCAACAGCTCTTAAAAACGCTGGAGAAGCAGAATGCATGACACTTGCTAAGAAGAAGATAAATGTGGCAAAGTACAAAGTACTATAACTGTACTGGTCTGTTACGCCCCTGTCTAGGGGGTCAGGGTGCAACATACAAAGATAAATTAGGATGTTCCCTCTCCGGTCTCCAAACCATAATCCAGGATCGAGATGTTCCAACAGAATGATATTTATTTTAAACGAAAGAAAGTGTCAAACAAAACATGACACTACAACTCAGGGCGAACCAAGGCCAACATAATAAACAAAATAAGCCATTTCCCACAGAAAGTGCTAGCTAGCCTGATAGAAATAAACAAACCAAAAGACAGTCGCTAACCATAACTCCCTAATGTGAAAACAGTCCAAAGAAAATGGCAGTTCACCCCTACAGATTTAATACTATTTACAAAATATACAATTTATAAACAAAACCACGGCACAAAACCTAACAATTCAAAAATGCTAAATAAGGTTTGGAAACCAAGAACAGCAAACAGGTGCTGATGCCAGAAAGAGCCTCGCTAGCTGTTGGGAACCGTACTTTTAAAACTCCAGGAAGTGTAGGATGGACCAATCAGCTTCCTGTACTGCCCCCCAATCCGGCCAATCAGGCAGGGCACCTATAAGAAAAAGAAAATAAAAACAACACATATGGCCAGGACCGTAACATGGTCTACTAGTAATGAAGCACGATGGTTGGCAAACCAATAAAGTAGCAAAACAGCAATGAAAGAACAAAATTTGATGAAAATATAGAACAATTTCTATGAATAAATAGGCAGTAACACCAGCTTGTGCTGCCCGTAAACCCAAGCAAAAAAGCTTACAGCACCTGGTATTCCCAGGCGGTCTTCCTACCAAGTACTAACCAGGCCCGGCTCTATTTGGCTGCCGAGATCGGACGAGATCGGGCGCTTAGAGAGCGGTGTGGCCGTAAGCTGCATTTGACATCATCAACAGCTCTTAAAAACGCTAGAGAAGCAGAATGCATGACACTTACTAAGAAGAAGATAAATGTGGCAAAGTACAAAGTACTATAACTGTACTGGTCTGTTACGCCCCTGTCTAGGGGGTCAGGGTGCAACATACAAAGATAAATTAGCATGTTCCCTCTCCGATCCCCAAACCAAAATCCAGGATCGAGATGTTCCAACAGAATGATATTTATTTTAAACGAAAGAAAGTGACAAACAAAAAATGACACAACTCAGGGCGAACCAAGGCCAACATAATAAACAAAATAAGCCATTTCCCACAGAAAGTGCTAGCTAGCCTGATAGAAATAAACAAACCAAAAGACAGTCGCTAACCCTAACTCCCTAATGTGAAAACGGTCCAAAGAAAATGGCAGTTCACCCCTACAGATTTAATACTATTTACAAAATATACAATTTATAACAAAACCACGTCACAAAACCTAACAATTCAAAAATGCTAAATAAGGTTTGGAAACCAAGAACAGCAAACAGGTGCTGATGCCAGAAAGAGCCTCGCTTGCTGTTGGGAACCGTACTTTTAAAACTCCAGGAAGTGTAGGATGGACCAATCAGCTTCCTGTACTGCCCCCCAATCCGGCCAATCAGGCAGGGCACCTATAAGAACAAGAAAATAAAAACAACACATATGGCCAGGACCGTAACATGGTCTACTAGTAATGAAGCACGATGGTTGGCAAACCAATAAAGTAGCAAAACAGCAATGAAAGAACAAAATTTGATGAAAATATAGAACAATTTCTATGAATAAATAGGCAGTAACACCAGCTTGTGCTGCCCGTAAACCCAAGCAAAAAAGCTTACAGCACCTGGTATTCCCAGGCGGTCTTCCTACCAAGTACTAACCAGGCCCGGCTCTATTTGGCTGCCGAGATCGGACGAGATCGGGCGCTTAGAGAGCGGTGTGGCCGTAAGCTGCATTTGACATCATCAACAGCTCTTAAAAACGCTGGAGAAGCAGAATGCATGACACTTGCTAAGAAGAAGATAAATGTGGCAAAGTACAAAGTACTATAACTGTACTGGTCTGTTACGCCCCTGTCTAGGGGGTCAGGGTGCAACATACAAAGATAAATTAGGATGTTCCCTCTCCGGTCTCCAAACCATAATCCAGGATCGAGATGTTCCAACAGAATGATATTTATTTTAAACGAAAGAAAGTGTCAAACAAAACATGACACTACAACTCAGGGCGAACCAAGGCCAACATAATAAACAAAATAAGCCATTTCCCACAGAAAGTGCTAGCTAGCCTGATAGAAATAAACAAACCAAAAGACAGTCGCTAACCATAACTCCCTAATGTGAAAACAGTCCAAAGAAAATGGCAGTTCACCCCTACAGATTTAATACTATTTACAAAATATACAATTTATAAACAAAACCACGGCACAAAACCTAACAATTCAAAAATGCTAAATACGGTTTGGAAACCAAGAACAGCAAACAGGTGCTGATGCCAGAAAGAGCCTCGCTAGCTGTTGGGAACCGTACTTTTAAAACTCCAGGAAGTGTAGGATGGACCAATCAGCTTCCTGTACTGCCCCCCAATCCGGCCAATCAGGCAGGTCACCTATAAGAAAAAGAAAATAAAAACAACACATATGGCCAGGACCGTAACATGGTCTACTAGTAATGAAGCACGATGGTTGGCAAACCAATAAAGTAGCAAAACAGCAATGAAAGAACAAAATTTGATGAAAATATAGAACAATTTCTATGAATAAATAGGCAGTAACACCAGCTTGTGCTGCCCGTAAACCCAAGCAAAAAAGCTTACAGCACCTGGTATTCCCAGGCGGTCTTCCTACCAAGTACTAACCAGGCCCGGCTCTATTTGGCTGCCGAGATCGGACGAGATCGGGCGCTTAGAGAGCGGTGTGGCCGTAAGCTGCATTTGACATCATCAACAGCTCTTAAAAACGCTGGAGAAGCAGAATGCATGACACTTGCTAAGAAGAAGATAAATGTGGCAAAGTACAAAGTACTATAACTGTACTGGTCTGTTACGCCCCTGTCTAGGGGGTCAGGGTGCAACATACAAAGATAAATTAGGATGTTCCCTCTCCGGTCTCCAAACCATAATCCAGGATTGAGATGTTCCAACAGAATGATATTTATTTTAAACGAAAGAAAGTGTCAAACAAAACATGACACTACAACTCAGGGCGAACCAAGGCCAACATAATAAACAAAATAAGCCATTTCCCACAGAAAGTGCTAGCTAGCCTGATAGAAATAAACAAACCAAAAGACAGTCGCTAACCCTAACTCCCTAATGTGAAAACGGTCCAAAGAAAATGGCAGTTCACCCCTACAGATTTAATACTATTTACAAAATATACAATTTATAACAAAACCACGTCACAAAACCTAACAATTCAAAAATGCTAAATAAGGTTTGGAAACCAAGAACAGCAAACAGGTGCTGATGCCAGAAAGAGCCTCGCTTGCTGTTGGGAACCGTACTTTTAAAACTCCAGGAAGTGTAGGATGGACCAATCAGCTTCCTGTACTGCCCCCCAATCCGGCCAATCAGGCAGGGCACCTATAAGAACAAGAAAATAAAAACAACACATATGGCCAGGACCGTAACATGGTCTACTAGTAATGAAGCACGATGGTTGGCAAACCAATAAAGTAGCAAAACAGCAATGAAAGAACAAAATTTGATGAAAATATAGAACAATTTCTATGAATAAATAGGCAGTAACACCAGCTTGTGCTGCCCGTAAACCCAAGCAAAAAAGCTTACAGCACCTGGTATTCCCAGGCGGTCTTCCTACCAAGTACTAACCAGGCCCGGTTCTATTTGGCTGCCGAGATCGGACGAGATCGGGCGCTTAGAGAGCGGTGTGGCCGTAAGCTGCATTTGACATCATCAACAGCTCTTAAAAACGCTGGAGAAGCAGAATGCATGACACTTGCTAAGAAGAAGATAAATGTGGCAAAGTACAAAGTACTATAACTGTACTGGTCTTTTACGCCCCTGTCTAGGGGGTCAGGGTGCAACATACAAAGATAAATTAGCATGTTCCCTCTCCGATCCCCAAACCAAAATCCAGGATCGAGATGTTCCAACAGAATGATATTTATTTTAAACGAAAGAAAGTGACAAACAAAAAATGACACAACTCAGGGCGAACCAAGGCCAACATAATAAACAAAATAAGCCATTTCCCACAGAAAGTGCTAGCTAGCCTGATAGAAATAAACAAACCAAAAGACAGTCGCTAACCCTAACTCCCTAATGTGAAAACGGTCCAAAGAAAATGGCAGTTCACCCCTACAGATTTAATACTATTTACAAAATATACAATTTATAAACAAAACCACGGCACAAAACCTAACAATTCAAAAATGCTAAATACGGTTTGGAAACCAAGAACAGCAAACAGGTGCTGATGCCATAAAGAGCCTCGCTAGCTGTTGGGAACCGTACTTTTAAAACTCCAGGAAGTGTAGGATGGACCAATCAGCTTCCTGTACTGCCCCCCAATCCGGCCAATCAGGCAGGTCACCTATAAGAAAAAGAAAATAAAAACAACACATATGGCCAGGACCGTAACATGGTCTACTAGTAATGAAGCACGATGGTTGGCAAACCAATAAAGTAGCAAAACAGCAATGAAAGAACAAAATTTGATGAAAATATAGAACAATTTCTATGAATAAATAGGCAGTAACACCAGCTTGTGCTGCCCGTAAACCCAAGCAAAAAAGCTTACAGCACCTGGTATTCCCAGGCGGTCTTCCTACCAAGTACTAACCAGGCCCGGCTCTATTTGGCTGCCGAGATCGGACGAGATCGGGCGCTTAGAGAGCGGTGTGGCCGTAAGCTGCATTTGACATCATCAACAGCTCTTAAAAACGCTGGAGAAGCAGAATGCATGACACTTGCTAAGAAGAAGATAAATGTGGCAAAGTACAAAGTACTATAACTGTACTGGTCTGTTACGCCCCTGTCTAGGGGGTCAGGGTGCAACATACAAAGATAAATTAGGATGTTCCCTCTCCGGTCTCCAAACCATAATCCAGGATCGAGATGTTCCAACAGAATGATATTTATTTTAAACGAAAGAAAGTGTCAAACAAAACATGACACTACAACTCAGGGCGAACCAAGGCCAACATAATAAACAAAATAAGCCATTTCCCACAGAAAGTGCTAGCTAGCCTGATAGAAATAAACAAACCAAAAGACAGTCGCTAACCCTAACTCCCTAATGTGAAAACGGTCCAAAGAAAATGGCAGTTCACCCCTACAGATTTAATACTATTTACAAAATATACAATTTATAACAAAACCACGTCACAAAACCTAACAATTCAAAAATGCTAAATAAGGTTTGGAAACCAAGAACAGCAAACAGGTGCTGATGCCAGAAAGAGCCTCGCTTGCTGTTGGGAACCGTACTTTTAAAACTCCAGGAAGTGTAGGATGGACCAATCAGCTTCCTGTACTGCCCCCCAATCCGGCCAATCAGGCAGGGCACCTATAAGAACAAGAAAATAAAAACAACACATATGGCCAGGACCGTAACATGGTCTACTAGTAATGAAGCACGATGGTTGGCAAACCAATAAAGTAGCAAAACAGCAATGAAAGAACAAAATTTGATGAAAATATAGAACAATTTCTATGAATAAATAGGCAGTAACACCAGCTTGTGCTGCCCGTAAACCCAAGCAAAAAAGCTTACAGCACCTGGTATTCCCAGGCGGTCTTCCTACCAAGTACTAACCAGGCCCGGTTCTATTTGGCTGCCGAGATCGGACGAGATCGGGCGCTTAGAGAGCGGTGTGGCCGTAAGCTGCATTTGACATCATCAACAGCTCTTAAAAACGCTGGAGAAGCAGAATGCATGACACTTGCTAAGAAGAAGATAAATGTGGCAAAGTACAAAGTACTATAACTGTACTGGTCTTTTACGCCCCTGTCTAGGGGGTCAGGGTGCAACATACAAAGATAAATTAGCATGTTCCCTCTCCGATCCCCAAACCAAAATCCAGGATCGAGATGTTCCAACAGAATGATATTTATTTTAAACGAAAGAAAGTGACAAACAAAAAATGACACAACTCAGGGCGAACCAAGGCCAACATAATAAACAAAATAAGCCATTTCCCACAGAAAGTGCTAGCTAGCCTGATAGAAATAAACAAACCAAAAGACAGTCGCTAACCCTAACTCCCTAATGTGAAAACGGTCCAAAGAAAATGGCAGTTCACCCCTACAGATTTAATACTATTTACAAAATATACAATTTATAACAAAACCACGTCACAAAACCTAACAATTCAAAAATGCTAAATACGGTTTGGAAACCAAGAACAGCAAACAGGTGCTGATGCCAGAAAGAGCCTCGCTTGCTGTTGGGAACCGTACTTTTAAAACTCCAGGAAGTGTAGGATGGACCAATCAGCTTCCTGTACTGCCCCCCAATCCGGCCAATCAGGCAGGGCACCTATAAGAACAAGAAAATAAAAACAACACATATGGCCAGGACCGTAACATGGTCTACTAGTAATGAAGCACGATGGTTGGCAAACCAATAAAGTAGCAAAACAGCAATGAAAGAACAAAATTTGATGAAAATATAGAACAATTTCTATGAATAAATAGGCAGTAACACCAGCTTGTGCTGCCCGTAAACCCAAGCAAAAAAGCTTACAGCACCTGGTATTCCCAGGCGGTCTTCCTACCAAGTACTAACCAGGCCCGGCTCTATTTGGCTGCCGAGATCGGACGAGATCGGGCGCTTAGAGAGCGGTGGGGCCGTAAGCTGCATTTGACATCATCAACAGCTCTTAAAAACGCTGGAGAAGCAGAATGCATGACACTTGCTAAGAAGAAGATAAATGTGGCAAAGTACAAAGTACTATAACTGTACTGGTCTGTTACGCCCCTGTCTAGGGGGTCAGGGTGCAACATACAAAGATAAATTAGCATGTTCCCTCTCCGATCCCCAAACCAAAATCCAGGATCGAGATGTTCCAACAGAATGATATTTATTTTAAACGAAAGAAAGTGACAAACAAAAAATGACACAACTCATGGCGAACCAAGGCCAACATAATAAACAAAATAAGCCATTTCCCACAGAAAGTGCTAGCTAGCCTGATAGAAATAAACAAACCAAAAGACAGTCGCTAACCCTAACTCCCTAATGTGAAAACGGTCCAAAGAAAATGGCAGTTCACCCCTACAGATTTAATACTATTTACAAAATATACAATTTATAACAAAACCACGTCACAAAACCTAACAATTCAAAAATGCTAAATAAGGTTTGGAAACCAAGAACAGCAAACAGGTGCTGATGCCAGAAAGAGCCTCGCTTGCTGTTGGGAACCGTACTTTTAAAACTCCAGGAAGTGTAGGATGGACCAATCAGCTTCCTGTACTGCCCCCCAATCCGGCCAATCAGGCAGGGCACCTATAAGAACAAGAAAATAAAAACAACACATATGGCCAGGACCGTAACATGGTCTACTAGTAATGAAGCACGATGGTTGGCAAACCAATAAAGTAGCAAAACAGCAATGAAAGAACAAAATTTGATGAAAATATAGAACAATTTCTATGAATAAATAGGCAGTAACACCAGCTTGTGCTGCCCGTAAACCCAAGCAAAAAAGCTTACAGCACCTGGTATTCCCAGGCGGTCTTCCTACCAAGTACTAACCAGGCCCGGCTCTATTTGGCTGCCGAGATCGGACGAGATCGGGCGCTTAGAGAGCGGTGTGGCCGTAAGCTGCATTTGACATCATCAACAGCTCTTAAAAACGCTGGAGAAGCAGAATGCATGACACTTGCTAAGAAGAAGATAAATGTGGCAAAGTACAAAGTACTATAACTGTACTGGTCTGTTACGCCCCTGTCTAGGGGGTCAGGGTGCAACATACAAAGATAAATTAGGATGTTCCCTCTCCGGTCTCCAAACCATAATCCAGGATCGAGATGTTCCAACAGAATGATATTTATTTTAAACGAAAGAAAGTGTCAAACAAAACATGACACTACAACTCAGGGCGAACCAAGGCCAACATAATAAACAAAATAAGCCATTTCCCACAGAAAGTGCTAGCTAGCCTGATAGAAATAAACAAACCAAAAGACAGTCGCTAACCATAACTCCCTAATGTGAAAACAGTCCAAAGAAAATGGCAGTTCACCCCTACAGATTTAATACTATTTACAAAATATACAATTTATAAACAAAACCACGGCACAAAACCTAACAATTCAAAAATGCTAAATAAGGTTTGGAAACCAAGAACAGCAAACAGGTGCTGATGCCAGAAAGAGCCTCGCTAGCTGTTGGGAACCGTACTTTTAAAACTCCAGGAAGTGTAGGATGGACCAATCAGCTTCCTGTACGGCCCCCCAATCCGGCCAATCAGGCAGGGCACCTATAAGAAAAAGAAAATAAAAACAACACATATGGCCAGGACCGTAACATGGTCTACTAGTAATGAAGCACGATGGTTGGCAAACCAATAAAGTAGCAAAACAGCAATGAAAGAACAAAATTTGATGAAAATATAGAACAATTTCTATGAATAAATAGGCAGTAACACCAGCTTGTGCTGCCCGTAAACCCAAGCAAAAAAGCTTACAGCACCTGGTATTCCCAGGCGGTCTTCCTACCAAGTACTAACCAGGCCCGGCTCTATTTGGCTGCCGAGATCGGACGAGATCGGGCGCTTAGAGAGCGGTGTGGCCGTAAGCTGCATTTGACATCATCAACAGCTCTTAAAAACGCTAGAGAAGCAGAATGCATGACACTTACTAAGAAGAAGATAAATGTGGCAAAGTACAAAGTACTATAACTGTACTGGTCTGTTACGCCCCTGTCTAGGGGGTCAGGGTGCAACATACAAAGATAAATTAGCATGTTCCCTCTCCGATCCCCAAACCAAAATCCAGGATCGAGATGTTCCAACAGAATGATATTTATTTTAAACGAAAGAAAGTGACAAACAAAAAATGACACAACTCAGGGCGAACCAAGGCCAACATAATAAACAAAATAAGCCATTTCCCACAGAAAGTGCTAGCTAGCCTGATAGAAATAAACAAACCAAAAGACAGTCGCTAACCCTAACTCCCTAATGTGAAAACGGTCCAAAGAAAATGGCAGTTCACCCCTACAGATTTAATACTATTTACAAAATATACAATTTATAACAAAACCACGTCACAAAACCTAACAATTCAAAAATGCTAAATAAGGTTTGGAAACCAAGAACAGCAAACAGGTGCTGATGCCAGAAAGAGCCTCGCTTGCTGTTGGGAACCGTACTTTTAAAACTCCAGGAAGTGTAGGATGGACCAATCAGCTTCCTGTACTGCCCCCCAATCCGGCCAATCAGGCAGGGCACCTATAAGAACAAGAAAATAAAAACAACACATATGGCCAGGACCGTAACATGGTCTACTAGTAATGAAGCACGATGGTTGGCAAACCAATAAAGTAGCAAAACAGCAATGAAAGAACAAAATTTGATGAAAATATAGAACAATTTCTATGAATAAATAGGCAGTAACACCAGCTTGTGCTGCCCGTAAACCCAAGCAAAAAAGCTTACAGCACCTGGTATTCCCAGGCGGTCTTCCTACCAAGTACTAACCAGGCCCGGCTCTATTTGGCTGCCGAGATCGGACGAGATCGGGCGCTTAGAGAGCGGTGTGGCCGTAAGCTGCATTTGACATCATCAACAGCTCTTAAAAACGCTGGAGAAGCAGAATGCATGACACTTGCTAAGAAGAAGATAAATGTGGCAAAGTACAAAGTACTATAACTGTACTGGTCTGTTACGCCCCTGTCTAGGGGGTCAGGGTGCAACATACAAAGATAAATTAGGATGTTCCCTCTCCGGTCTCCAAACCATAATCCAGGATCGAGATGTTCCAACAGAATGATATTTATTTTAAACGAAAGAAAGTGTCAAACAAAACATGACACTACAACTCAGGGCGAACCAAGGCCAACATAATAAACAAAATAAGCCATTTCCCACAGAAAGTGCTAGCTAGCCTGATAGAAATAAACAAACCAAAAGACAGTCGCTAACCATAACTCCCTAATGTGAAAACAGTCCAAAGAAAATGGCAGTTCACCCCTACAGATTTAATACTATTTACAAAATATACAATTTATAAACAAAACCACGGCACAAAACCTAACAATTCAAAAATGCTAAATACGGTTTGGAAACCAAGAACAGCAAACAGGTGCTGATGCCAGAAACAGCCTCGCTAGCTGTTGGGAACCGTACTTTTAAAACTCCAGGAAGTGTAGGATGGACCAATCAGCTTCCTGTACTGCCCCCCAATCCGGCCAATCAGGCAGGTCACCTATAAGAAAAAGAAAATAAAAACAACACATATGGCCAGGACCGTAACATGGTCTACTAGTAATGAAGCACGATGGTTGGCAAACCAATAAAGTAGCAAAACAGCAATGAAAGAACAAAATTTGATGAAAATATAGAACAATTTCTATGAATAAATAGGCAGTAACACCAGCTTGTGCTGCCCGTAAACCCAAGCAAAAAAGCTTACAGCACCTGGTATTCCCAGGCGGTCTTCCTACCAAGTACTAACCAGGCCCGGCTCTATTTGGCTGCCGAGATCGGACGAGATCGGGCGCTTAGAGAGCGGTGTGGCCGTAAGCTGCATTTGACATCATCAACAGCTCTTAAAAACGCTGGAGAAGCAGAATGCATGACACTTGCTAAGAAGAAGATAAATGTGGCAAAGTACAAAGTACTATAACTGTACTGGTCTGTTACGCCCCTGTCTAGGGGGTCAGGGTGCAACATACAAAGATAAATTAGGATGTTCCCTCTCCGGTCTCCAAACCATAATCCAGGATCGAGATGTTCCAACAGAATGATATTTATTTTAAACGAAAGAAAGTGTCAAACAAAACATGACACTACAACTCAGGGCGAACCAAGGCCAACATAATAAACAAAATAAGCCATTTCCCACAGAAAGTGCTAGCTAGCCTGATAGAAATAAACAAACCAAAAGACAGTCGCTAACCCTAACTCCCTAATGTGAAAACGGTCCAAAGAAAATGGCAGTTCACCCCTACAGATTTAATACTATTTACAAAATATACAATTTATAACAAAACCACGTCACAAAACCTAACAATTCAAAAATGCTAAATAAGGTTTGGAAACCAAGAACAGCAAACAGGTGCTGATGCCAGAAAGAGCCTCGCTTGCTGTTGGGAACCGTACTTTTAAAACTCCAGGAAGTGTAGGATGGACCAATCAGCTTCCTGTACTGCCCCCCAATCCGGCCAATCAGGCAGGGCACCTATAAGAACAAGAAAATAAAAACAACACATATGGCCAGGACCGTAACATGGTCTACTAGTAATGAAGCACGATGGTTGGCAAACCAATAAAGTAGCAAAACAGCAATGAAAGAACAAAATTTGATGAAAATATAGAACAATTTCTATGAATAAATAGGCAGTAACACCAGCTTGTGCTGCCCGTAAACCCAAGCAAAAAAGCTTACAGCACCTGGTATTCCCAGGCGGTCTTCCTACCAAGTACTAACCAGGCCCGGTTCTATTTGGCTGCCGAGATCGGACGAGATCGGGCGCTTAGAGAGCGGTGTGGCCGTAAGCTGCATTTGACATCATCAACAGCTCTTAAAAACGCTGGAGAAGCAGAATGCATGACACTTGCTAAGAAGAAGATAAATGTGGCAAAGTACAAAGTACTATAACTGTACTGGTCTTTTACGCCCCTGTCTAGGGGGTCAGGGTGCAACATACAAAGATAAATTAGCATGTTCCCTCTCCGATCCCCAAACCAAAATCCAGGATCGAGATGTTCCAACAGAATGATATTTATTTTAAACGAAAGAAAGTGACAAACAAAAAATGACACAACTCAGGGCGAACCAAGGCCAACATAATAAACAAAATAAGCCATTTCCCACAGAAAGTGCTAGCTAGCCTGATAGAAATAAACAAACCAAAAGACAGTCGCTAACCCTAACTCCCTAATGTGAAAACGGTCCAAAGAAAATGGCAGTTCACCCCTACAGATTTAATACTATTTACAAAATATACAATTTATAACAAAACCACGTCACAAAACCTAACAATTCAAAAATGCTAAATACGGTTTGGAAACCAAGAACAGCAAACAGGTGCTGATGCCAGAAAGAGCCTCGCTTGCTGTTGGGAACCGTACTTTTAAAACTCCAGGAAGTGTAGGATGGACCAATCAGCTTCCTGTACTGCCCCCCAATCCGGCCAATCAGGCAGGGCACCTATAAGAACAAGAAAATAAAAACAACACATATGGCCAGGACCGTAACATGGTCTACTAGTAATGAAGCACGATGGTTGGCAAACCAATAAAGTAGCAAAACAGCAATGAAAGAACAAAATTTGATGAAAATATAGAACAATTTCTATGAATAAATAGGCAGTAACACCAGCTTGTGCTGCCCGTAAACCCAAGCAAAAAAGCTTACAGCACCTGGTATTCCCAGGCGGTCTTCCTACCAAGTACTAACCAGGCCCGGCTCTATTTGGCTGCCGAGATCGGACGAGATCGGGCGCTTAGAGAGCGGTGGGGCCGTAAGCTGCATTTGACATCATCAACAGCTCTTAAAAACGCTGGAGAAGCAGAATGCATGACACTTGCTAAGAAGAAGATAAATGTGGCAAAGTACAAAGTACTATAACTGTACTGGTCTGTTACGCCCCTGTCTAGGGGGTCAGGGTGCAACATACAAAGATAAATTAGCATGTTCCCTCTCCGATCCCCAAACCAAAATCCAGGATCGAGATGTTCCAACAGAATGATATTTATTTTAAACGAAAGAAAGTGACAAACAAAAAATGACACAACTCATGGCGAACCAAGGCCAACATAATAAACAAAATAAGCCATTTCCCACAGAAAGTGCTAGCTAGCCTGATAGAAATAAACAAACCAAAAGACAGTCGCTAACCCTAACTCCCTAATGTGAAAACGGTCCAAAGAAAATGGCAGTTCACCCCTACAGATTTAATACTATTTACAAAATATACAATTTATAACAAAACCACGTCACAAAACCTAACAATTCAAAAATGCTAAATAAGGTTTGGAAACCAAGAACAGCAAACAGGTGCTGATGCCAGAAAGAGCCTCGCTTGCTGTTAGGAACCGTACTTTTAAAACTCCAGGAAGTGTAGGATGGACCAATCAGCTTCCTGTACTGCCCCCCAATCCGGCCAATCAGGCAGGGCACCTATAAGAACAAGAAAATAAAAACAACACATATGGCCAGGACCGTAACATGGTCTACTAGTAATGAAGCACGATGGTTGGCAAACCAATAAAGTAGCAAAACAGCAATGAAAGAACAAAATTTGATGAAAATATAGAACAATTTCTATGAATAAATAGGCAGTAACACCAGCTTGTGCTGCCCGTAAACCCAAGCAAAAAAGCTTACAGCACCTGGTATTCCCAGGCGGTCTTCCTACCAAGTACTAACCAGGCCCGGCTCTATTTGGCTGCCGAGATCGGACGAGATCGGGCGCTTAGAGAGCGGTGTGGCCGTAAGCTGCATTTGACATCATCAACAGCTCTTAAAAACGCTGGAGAAGCAGAATGCATGACACTTGCTAAGAAGAAGATAAATATGGCAAAGTACAAAGTACTATAACTGTACTGGTCTGTTACGCCCCTGTCTAGGGGGTCAGGGTGAAACAGACAAAGATAAATTTGGATGTTCCCTCTCCGATCCTCAAACCAAAATCCAGGATTGAGATGTTCCAACAGAATGATATTTATTTTAAACGAAAGAAAGTGTCAAACAAAACATGACTCTACAACTCAGGGCGAACCAAGGCCAACATAATAAACAAAATAAGCCATTTCCCACCGAAAGTGTTAGCTAGCCTGATAGAAATAAACAAACCAAAAGATAGTCGCTAACCCTAACTCCCTAATGTGAAAACACTCCAAAGAAAATGGCAGTTCACCCCTACAGATTTAATACTATTTACAAAATATACAATTTATAAACAAATCCACGGCACAAAACCTAACAATTCAAAAATGCTAAATAAGGTTTGGAAACCAAGAAAAGCAAACAGGTGCTGATGCCAGAAAGAGCCTCGCTAGCTGTTGGGAACCGTACTTTTAAAACTCCAGGAAGTGTAGGATGGACCAATCAGCTTCCTGTACTGCCCCCCAATCCGGCCAATCAGGCAGGGCACCTATAAGAACAAGAAAATAAAAACAACACATATGGCCAGGACTGTAACATGGTCTACTAGTAATGAAGCACGATGGTTGGCAAACCAATAAAGTAGCAAAACAGCAATGAAAGAACAAAATTTGATGAAAATATAGAACAATTTCTATGAATAAATAGGCAGTAACACCAGCTTGTGCTGCCCGTAAACCCAAGCAAAGAAGCTTACAGCACGTGGTATTCCCAGGCGGTCTTCCTACCAAGTACTAACAAGGCCCGGCCATATTTGGCTGCTGAGATCGGACGGGATCGGGCGCTTAGAGAGCAGTGTGGCCGTAAGCTGCATTTGACATCATCAACAGCTCTTAAAAACGCTGGAGAAGCAGAATGCATGACACTTGCTAAGAAGAAGATAAATGTGGCAAAGTACAAAGTACTATAACTGTACTGGTCTGTTACGCCCCTGTCTAGGGGGTCAGGGTGCAACATACAAAGATAAATTAGCATGTTCCCTCTCCGATCCCCAAACCAAAATCCAGGATCGAGATGTTCCAACAGAATGATATTTATTTTAAACGAAAGAAAGTGACAAACAAAAAATGACACAACTCATGGCGAACCAAGGCCAACATAATAAACAAAATAAGCCATTTCCCACAGAAAGTGCTAGCTAGCCTGATAGAAATAAACAAACCAAAAGACAGTCGCTAACCCTAACTCCCTAATGTGAAAACGGTCCAAAGAAAATGGCAGTTCACCCCTACAGATTTAATACTATTTACAAAATATACAATTTATAACAAAACCACGTCACAAAACCTAACAATTCAAAAATGCTAAATAAGGTTTGGAAACCAAGAACAGCAAACAGGTGCTGATGCCAGAAAGAGCCTCGCTTGCTGTTAGGAACCGTACTTTTAAAACTCCAGGAAGTGTAGGATGGACCAATCAGCTTCCTGTACTGCCCCCCAATCCGGCCAATCAGGCAGGTCACCTATAAGAAAAAGAAAATAAAAACAACACATATGGCCAGGACCGTAACATGGTCTACTAGTAATGAAGCACGATGGTTGGCAAACCAATAAAGTAGCAAAACAGCAATGAAAGAACAAAATTTGATGAAAATATAGAACAATTTCTATGAATAAATAGGCAGTAACACCAGCTTGTGCTGCCCGTAAACCCAAGCAAAAAAGCTTACAGCACCTGGTATTCCCAGGCGGTCTTCCTACCAAGTACTAACCAGGCCCGGCTCTATTTGGCTGCCGAGATCGGACGAGATCGGGCGCTTAGAGAGCGGTGTGGCCGTAAGCTGCATTTGACATCATCAACAGCTCTTAAAAACGCTGGAGAAGCAGAATGCATGACACTTGCTAAGAAGAAGATAAATGTGGCAAAGTACAAAGTACTATAACTGTACTGGTCTGTTACGCCCCTGTCTAGGGGGTCAGGGTGCAACATACAAAGATAAATTAGGATGTTCCCTCTCCGGTCTCCAAACCATAATCCAGGATCGAGATGTTCCAACAGAATGATATTTATTTTAAACGAAAGAAAGTGTCAAACAAAACATGACACTACAACTCAGGGCGAACCAAGGCCAACATAATAAACAAAATAAGCCATTTCCCACAGAAAGTGCTAGCTAGCCTGATAGAAATAAACAAACCAAAAGACAGTCGCTAACCCTAACTCCCTAATGTGAAAACGGTCCAAAGAAAATGGCAGTTCACCCCTACAGATTTAATACTATTTACAAAATATACAATTTATAACAAAACCACGTCACAAAACCTAACAATTCAAAAATGCTAAATAAGGTTTGGAAACCAAGAACAGCAAACAGGTGCTGATGCCAGAAAGAGCCTCGCTTGCTGTTGGGAACCGTACTTTTAAAACTCCAGGAAGTGTAGGATGGACCAATCAGCTTCCTGTACTGCCCCCCAATCCGGCCAATCAGGCAGGGCACCTATAAGAACAACAAAATAAAAACAACACATATGGCCAGGACCGTAACATGGTCTACTAGTAATGAAGCACGATGGTTGGCAAACCAATAAAGTAGCAAAACAGCAATGAAAGAACAAAATTTGATGAAAATATAGAACAATTTCTATGAATAAATAGGCAGTAACACCAGCTTGTGCTGCCCGTAAACCCAAGCAAAAAAGCTTACAGCACCTGGTATTCCCAGGCGGTCTTCCTACCAAGTACTAACCAAGCCCGGCTCTATTTGGCTGCCGAGATCGGACGAGATCGGGCGCTTAGAGAGCGGTGGGGCCGTAAGCTGCATTTGACATCATCAACAGCTCTTAAAAACGCTGGAGAAGCAGAATGCATGACACTTGCTAAGAAGAAGATAAATGTGGCAAAGTACAAAGTACTATAACTGTACTGGTCTGTTACGCCCCTGTCTAGGGGGTCAGGGTGCAACATACAAAGATAAATTAGCATGTTCCCTCTCCGATCCCCAAACCAAAATCCAGGATCGAGATGTTCCAACAGAATGATATTTATTTTAAACGAAAGAAAGTGACAAACAAAAAATGACACAACTCAGGGCGAACCAAGGCCAACATAATAAACAAAATAAGCCATTTCCCACAGAAAGTGCTAGCTAGCCTGATAGAAATAAACAAACCAAAAGACAGTCGCTAACCCTAACTCCCTAATGTGAAAACGGTCCAAAGAAAATGGCAGTTCACCCCTACAGATTTAATACTATTTACAAAATATACAATTTATAACAAAACCACGTCACAAAACCTAACAATTCAAAAATGCTAAATAAGGTTTGGAAACCAAGAACAGCAAACAGGTGCTGATGCCAGAAAGAGCCTCGCTTGCTGTTGGGAACCGTACTTTTAAAACTCCAGGAAGTGTAGGATGGACCAATCAGCTTCCTGTACTGCCCCCCAATCCGGCCAATCAGGCAGGGCACCTATAAGAACAAGAAAATAAAAACAACACATATGGCCAGGACCGTAACATGGTCTACTAGTAATGAAGCACGATGGTTGGCAAACCAATAAAGTAGCAAAACAGCAATGAAAGAACAAAATTTGATGAAAATATAGAACAATTTCTATGAATAAATAGGCAGTAACACCAGCTTGTGCTGCCCGTAAACCCAAGCAAAAAAGCTTACAGCACCTGGTATTCCCAGGCGGTCTTCCTACCAAGTACTAACCAGGCCCGGCTCTATTTGGCTGCCGAGATCGGACGAGATCGGGCGCTTAGAGAGCGGTGTGGCCGTAAGCTGCATTTGACATCATCAACAGCTCTTAAAAACGCTGGAGAAGCAGAATGCATGACACTTGCTAAGAAGAAGATAAATGTGGCAAAGTACAAAGTACTATAACTGTACTGGTCTGTTACGCCCCTGTCTAGGGGGTCAGGGTGCAACATACAAAGATAAATTAGGATGTTCCCTCTCCGGTCTCCAAACCATAATCCAGGATCGAGATGTTCCAACAGAATGATATTTATTTTAAACGAAAGAAAGTGTCAAACAAAACATGACACTACAACTCAGGGCGAACCAAGGCCAACATAATAAACAAAATAAGCCATTTCCCACAGAAAGTGCTAGCTAGCCTGATAGAAATAAACAAACCAAAAGACAGTCGCTAACCATAACTCCCTAATGTGAAAACAGTCCAAAGAAAATGGCAGTTCACCCCTACAGATTTAATACTATTTACAAAATATACAATTTATAAACAAAACCACGGCACAAAACCTAACAATTCAAAAATGCTAAATAAGGTTTGGAAACCAAGAACAGCAAACAGGTGCTGATGCCAGAAAGAGCCTCGCTAGCTGTTGGGAACCGTACTTTTAAAACTCCAGGAAGTGTAGGATGGACCAATCAGCTTCCTGTACTGCCCCCCAATCCGGCCAATCAGGCAGGGCACCTATAAGAAAAAGAAAATAAAAACAACACATATGGCCAGGACCGTAACATGGTCTACTAGTAATGAAGCACGATGGTTGGCAAACCAATAAAGTAGCAAAACAGCAATGAAAGAACAAAATTTGATGAAAATATAGAACAATTTCTATGAATAAATAGGCAGTAACACCAGCTTGTGCTGCCCGTAAACCCAAGCAAAAAAGCTTACAGCACCTGGTATTCCCAGGCGGTCTTCCTACCAAGTACTAACCAGGCCCGGCTCTATTTGGCTGCCGAGATCGGACGAGATCGGGCGCTTAGAGAGCGGTGTGGCCGTAAGCTGCATTTGACATCATCAACAGCTCTTAAAAACGCTAGAGAAGCAGAATGCATGACACTTACTAAGAAGAAGATAAATGTGGCAAAGTACAAAGTACTATAACTGTACTGGTCTGTTACGCCCCTGTCTAGGGGGTCAGGGTGCAACATACAAAGATAAATTAGCATGTTCCCTCTCCGATCCCCAAACCAAAATCCAGGATCGAGATGTTCCAACAGAATGATATTTATTTTAAACGAAAGAAAGTGACAAACAAAAAATGACACAACTCAGGGCGAACCAAGGCCAACATAATAAACAAAATAAGCCATTTCCCACAGAAAGTGCTAGCTAGCCTGATAGAAATAAACAAACCAAAAGACAGTCGCTAACCCTAACTCCCTAATGTGAAAACGGTCCAAAGAAAATGGCAGTTCACCCCTACAGATTTAATACTATTTACAAAATATACAATTTATAACAAAACCACGTCACAAAACCTAACAATTCAAAAATGCTAAATAAGGTTTGGAAACCAAGAACAGCAAACAGGTGCTGATGCCAGAAAGAGCCTCGCTTGCTGTTGGGAACCGTACTTTTAAAACTCCAGGAAGTGTAGGATGGACCAATCAGCTTCCTGTACTGCCCCCCAATCCGGCCAATCAGGCAGGGCACCTATAAGAACAAGAAAATAAAAACAACACATATGGCCAGGACCGTAACATGGTCTACTAGTAATGAAGCACGATGGTTGGCAAACCAATAAAGTAGCAAAACAGCAATGAAAGAACAAAATTTGATGAAAATATAGAACAATTTCTATGAATAAATAGGCAGTAACACCAGCTTGTGCTGCCCGTAAACCCAAGCAAAAAAGCTTACAGCACCTGGTATTCCCAGGCGGTCTTCCTACCAAGTACTAACCAGGCCCGGCTCTATTTGGCTGCCGAGATCGGACGAGATCGGGCGCTTAGAGAGCGGTGTGGCCGTAAGCTGCATTTGACATCATCAACAGCTCTTAAAAACGCTGGAGAAGCAGAATGCATGACACTTGCTAAGAAGAAGATAAATGTGGCAAAGTACAAAGTACTATAACTGTACTGGTCTGTTACGCCCCTGTCTAGGGGGTCAGGGTGCAACATACAAAGATAAATTAGGATGTTCCCTCTCCGGTCTCCAAACCATAATCCAGGATCGAGATGTTCCAACAGAATGATATTTATTTTAAACGAAAGAAAGTGTCAAACAAAACATGACACTACAACTCAGGGCGAACCAAGGCCAACATAATAAACAAAATAAGCCATTTCTCACAGAAAGTGCTAGCTAGCCTGATAGAAATAAACAAACCAAAAGACAGTCGCTAACCATAACTCCCTAATGTGAAAACAGTCCAAAGAAAATGGCAGTTCACCCCTACAGATTTAATACTATTTACAAAATATACAATTTATAAACAAAACCACGGCACAAAACCTAACAATTCAAAAATGCTAAATACGGTTTGGAAACCAAGAACAGCAAACAGGTGCTGATGCCAGAAAGAGCCTCGCTAGCTGTTGGGAACCGTACTTTTAAAACTCCAGGAAGTGTAGGATGGACCAATCAGCTTCCTGTACTGCCCCCCAATCCGGCCAATCAGGCAGGTCACCTATAAGAAAAAGAAAATAAAAACAACACATATGGCCAGGACCGTAACATGGTCTACTAGTAATGAAGCACGATGGTTGGCAAACCAATAAAGTAGCAAAACAGCAATGAAAGAACAAAATTTGATGAAAATATAGAACAATTTCTATGAATAAATAGGCAGTAACACCAGCTTGTGCTGCCCGTAAACCCAAGCAAAAAAGCTTACAGCACCTGGTATTCCCAGGCGGTCTTCCTACCAAGTACTAACCAGGCCCGGCTCTATTTGGCTGCCGAGATCGGACGAGATCGGGCGCTTAGAGAGCGGTGTGGCCGTAAGCTGCATTTGACATCATCAACAGCTCTTAAAAACGCTGGAGAAGCAGAATGCATGACACTTGCTAAGAAGAAGATAAATGTGGCAAAGTACAAAGTACTATAACTGTACTGGTCTGTTACGCCCCTGTCTAGGGGGTCAGGGTGCAACATACAAAGATAAATTAGGATGTTCCCTCTCCGGTCTCCAAACCATAATCCAGGATCGAGATGTTCCAACAGAATGATATTTATTTTAAACGAAAGAAAGTGTCAAACAAAACATGACACTACAACTCAGGGCGAACCAAGGCCAACATAATAAACAAAATAAGCCATTTCCCACAGAAAGTGCTAGCTAGCCTGATAGAAATAAACAAACCAAAAGACAGTCGCTAACCCTAACTCCCTAATGTGAAAACGGTCCAAAGAAAATGGCAGTTCACCCCTACAGATTTAATACTATTTACAAAATATACAATTTATAACAAAACCACGTCACAAAACCTAACAATTCAAAAATGCTAAATAAGGTTTGGAAACCAAGAACAGCAAACAGGTGCTGATGCCAGAAAGAGCCTCGCTTGCTGTTGGGAACCGTACTTTTAAAACTCCAGGAAGTGTAGGATGGACCAATCAGCTTCCTGTACTGCCCCCCAATCCGGCCAATCAGGCAGGGCACCTATAAGAACAAGAAAATAAAAACAACACATATGGCCAGGACCGTAACATGGTCTACTAGTAATGAAGCACGATGGTTGGCAAACCAATAAAGTAGCAAAACAGCAATGAAAGAACAAAATTTGATGAAAATATAGAACAATTTCTATGAATAAATAGGCAGTAACACCAGCTTGTGCTGCCCGTAAACCCAAGCAAAAAAGCTTACAGCACCTGGTATTCCCAGGCGGTCTTCCTACCAAGTACTAACCAGGCCCGGTTCTATTTGGCTGCCGAGATCGGACGAGATCGGGCGCTTAGAGAGCGGTGTGGCCGTAAGCTGCATTTGACATCATCAACAGCTCTTAAAAACGCTGGAGAAGCAGAATGCATGACACTTGCTAAGAAGAAGATAAATGTGGCAAAGTACAAAGTACTATAACTGTACTGGTCTTTTACGCCCCTGTCTAGGGGGTCAGGGTGCAACATACAAAGATAAATTAGCATGTTCCCTCTCCGATCCCCAAACCAAAATCCAGGATCGAGATGTTCCAACAGAATGATATTTATTTTAAACGAAAGAAAGTGACAAACAAAAAATGACACAACTCAGGGCGAACCAAGGCCAACATAATAAACAAAATAAGCCATTTCCCACAGAAAGTGCTAGCTAGCCTGATAGAAATAAACAAACCAAAAGACAGTCGCTAACCCTAACTCCCTAATGTGAAAACGGTCCAAAGAAAATGGCAGTTCACCCCTACAGATTTAATACTATTTACAAAATATACAATTTATAACAAAACCACGTCACAAAACCTAACAATTCAAAAATGCTAAATACGGTTTGGAAACCAAGAACAGCAAACAGGTGCTGATGCCAGAAAGAGCCTCGCTTGCTGTTGGGAACCGTACTTTTAAAACTCCAGGAAGTGTAGGATGGACCAATCAGCTTCCTGTACTGCCCCCCAATCCGGCCAATCAGGCAGGGCACCTATAAGAACAAGAAAATAAAAACAACACATATGGCCAGGACCGTAACATGGTCTACTAGTAATGAAGCACGATGGTTGGCAAACCAATAAAGTAGCAAAACAGCAATGAAAGAACAAAATTTGATGAAAATATAGAACAATTTCTATGAATAAATAGGCAGTAACACCAGCTTGTGCTGCCCGTAAACCCAAGCAAAAAAGCTTACAGCACCTGGTATTCCCAGGCGGTCTTCCTACCAAGTACTAACCAGGCCCGGCTCTATTTGGCTGCCGAGATCGGACGAGATCGGGCGCTTAGAGAGCGGTGGGGCCGTAAGCTGCATTTGACATCATCAACAGCTCTTAAAAACGCTGGAGAAGCAGAATGCATGACACTTGCTAAGAAGAAGATAAATGTGGCAAAGTACAAAGTACTATAACTGTACTGGTCTGTTACGCCCCTGTCTAGGGGGTCAGGGTGCAACATACAAAGATAAATTAGCATGTTCCCTCTCCGATCCCCAAACCAAAATCCAGGATCGAGATGTTCCAACAGAATGATATTTATTTTAAACGAAAGAAAGTGACAAACAAAAAATGACACAACTCATGGCGAACCAAGGCCAACATAATAAACAAAATAAGCCATTTCCCACAGAAAGTGCTAGCTAGCCTGATAGAAATAAACAAACCAAAAGACAGTCGCTAACCCTAACTCCCTAATGTGAAAACGGTCCAAAGAAAATGGCAGTTCACCCCTACAGATTTAATACTATTTACAAAATATACAATTTATAACAAAACCACGTCACAAAACCTAACAATTCAAAAATGCTAAATAAGGTTTGGAAACCAAGAACAGCAAACAGGTGCTGATGCCAGAAAGAGCCTCGCTTGCTGTTAGGAACCGTACTTTTAAAACTCCAGGAAGTGTAGGATGGACCAATCAGCTTCCTGTACTGCCCCCCAATCCGGCCAATCAGGCAGGGCACCTATAAGAACAAGAAAATAAAAACAACACATATGGCCAGGACCGTAACATGGTCTACTAGTAATGAAGCACGATGGTTGGCAAACCAATAAAGTAGCAAAACAGCAATGAAAGAACAAAATTTGATGAAAATATAGAACAATTTCTATGAATAAATAGGCAGTAACACCAGCTTGTGCTGCCCGTAAACCCAAGCAAAAAAGCTTACAGCACCTGGTATTCCCAGGCGGTCTTCCTACCAAGTACTAACCAGGCCCGGCTCTATTTGGCTGCCGAGATCGGACGAGATCGGGCGCTTAGAGAGCGGTGTGGCCGTAAGCTGCATTTGACATCATCAACAGCTCTTAAAAACGCTGGAGAAGCAGAATGCATGACACTTGCTAAGAAGAAGATAAATATGGCAAAGTACAAAGTACTATAACTGTACTGGTCTGTTACGCCCCTGTCTAGGGGGTCAGGGTGAAACAGACAAAGATAAATTTGGATGTTCCCTCTCCGATCCTCAAACCAAAATCCAGGATTGAGATGTTCCAACAGAATGATATTTATTTTAAACGAAAGAAAGTGTCAAACAAAACATGACTCTACAACTCAGGGCGAACCAAGGCCAACATAATAAACAAAATAAGCCATTTCCCACCGAAAGTGTTAGCTAGCCTGATAGAAATAAACAAACCAAAAGATAGTCGCTAACCCTAACTCCCTAATGTGAAAACACTCCAAAGAAAATGGCAGTTCACCCCTACAGATTTAATACTATTTACAAAATATACAATTTATAAACAAATCCACGGCACAAAACCTAACAATTCAAAAATGCTAAATAAGGTTTGGAAACCAAGAAAAGCAAACAGGTGCTGATGCCAGAAAGAGCCTCGCTAGCTGTTGGGAACCGTACTTTTAAAACTCCAGGAAGTGTAGGATGGACCAATCAGCTTCCTGTACTGCCCCCCAATCCGGCCAATCAGGCAGGGCACCTATAAGAACAAGAAAATAAAAACAACACATATGGCCAGGACTGTAACATGGTCTACTAGTAATGAAGCACGATGGTTGGCAAACCAATAAAGTAGCAAAACAGCAATGAAAGAACAAAATTTGATGAAAATATAGAACAATTTCTATGAATAAATAGGCAGTAACACCAGCTTGTGCTGCCCGTAAACCCAAGCAAAGAAGCTTACAGCACGTGGTATTCCCAGGCGGTCTTCCTACCAAGTACTAACAAGGCCCGGCCATATTTGGCTGCTGAGATCGGACGGGATCGGGCGCTTAGAGAGCAGTGTGGCCGTAAGCTGCATTTGACATCATCAACAGCTCTTAAAAACGCTGGAGAAGCAGAATGCATGACACTTGCTAAGAAGAAGATAAATGTGGCAAAGTACAAAGTACTATAACTGTACTGGTCTGTTACGCCCCTGTCTAGGGGGTCAGGGTGCAACATACAAAGATAAATTAGCATGTTCCCTCTCCGATCCCCAAACCAAAATCCAGGATCGAGATGTTCCAACAGAATGATATTTATTTTAAACGAAAGAAAGTGACAAACAAAAAATGACACAACTCATGGCGAACCAAGGCCAACATAATAAACAAAATAAGCCATTTCCCACAGAAAGTGCTAGCTAGCCTGATAGAAATAAACAAACCAAAAGACAGTCGCTAACCCTAACTCCCTAATGTGAAAACGGTCCAAAGAAAATGGCAGTTCACCCCTACAGATTTAATACTATTTACAAAATATACAATTTATAACAAAACCACGTCACAAAACCTAACAATTCAAAAATGCTAAATAAGGTTTGGAAACCAAGAACAGCAAACAGGTGCTGATGCCAGAAAGAGCCTCGCTTGCTGTTGGGAACCGTACTTTTAAAACTCCAGGAAGTGTAGGATGGACCAATCAGCTTCCTGTACTGCCCCCCAATCCGGCCAATCAGGCAGGGCACCTATAAGAACAAGAAAATAAAAACAACACATATGGCCAGGACCGTAACATGGTCTACTAGTAATGAAGCACGATGGTTGGCAAACCAATAAAGTAGCAAAACAGCAATGAAAGAACAAAATTTGATGAAAATATAGAACAATTTCTATGAATAAATAGGCAGTAACACCAGCTTGTGCTGCCCGTAAACCTAAGCAAAAAAGCTTACAGCACCTGGTATTCCCAGGCGGTCTTCCTACCAAGTTCTAACCAGGCTCGGCTCTATTTGGCTGCCGAGATCGGACGAGATCGAGCGCTTAGAGAGCGGTGGGGCCGTAAGCTGCATTTGACATCATCAACAGCTCTTAAAAACGCTGGAGAAGCAGAATGCATGACACTTGCTAAGAAGAAGATAAATGTGGCAAAGTACAAAGTACTATAACTGTACTGGTCTGTTACGCCCCTGTCTAGGGGGTCAGGGTGCAACATACAAAGATAAATTAGCATGTTCCCTCTCCGATCCCCAAACCAAAATCCAGGATCGAGATGTTCCAACAGAATGATATTTATTTTAAACGAAAGAAAGTGACAAACAAAAAATGACACAACTCATGGCGAACCAAGGCCAACATAATAAACAAAATAAGCCATTTCCCACAGAAAGTGCTAGCTAGCCTGATAGAAATAAACAAACCAAAAGACAGTCGCTAACCCTAACTCCCTAATGTGAAAACGGTCCAAAGAAAATGGCAGTTCACCCCTACAGATTTAATACTATTTACAAAATATACAATTTATAACAAAACCACGTCACAAAACCTAACAATTCAAAAATGCTAAATAAGGTTTGGAAACCAAGAACAGCAAACAGGTGCTGATGCCAGAAAGAGCCTCGCTTGCTGTTGGGAACCGTACTTTTAAAACTCCAGGAAGTGTAGGATGGACCAATCAGCTTCCTGTACTGCCCCCCAATCTGGCCAATCAGGCAGGGCACCTATAAGAACAAGAAAATAAAAACAACACATATGGCCAGGACCGTAACATGGTCTACTAGTAATGAAGCACGATGGTTGGCAAACCAATAAAGTAGCAAAACAGCAATGAAAGAACAAAATTTGATGAAAATATAGAACAATTTCTATGAATAAATAGGCAGTAACACCAGCTTGTGCTGCCCGTAAACCCAAGCAAAAAAGCTTACAGCACCTGGTATTCCCAGGCGGTCTTCCTACCAAGTACTAACCAGGCCCGGCTCTATTTGGCTGCCGAGATCGGACGAGATCGGGCGCTTAGAGAGCGGTGTGGCCGTAAGCTGCATTTGACATCATCAACAGCTCTTAAAAACGCTGGAGAAGCAGAATGCATGACACTTGCTAAGAAGAAGATAAATGTGGCAAAGTACAAAGTACTATAACTGTACTGGTCTGTTACGCCCCTGTCTAGGGGGTCAGGGTGCAACATACAAAGATAAATTAGGATGTTCCCTCTCCGGTCTCCAAACCATAATCCAGGATCGAGATGTTCCAACAGAATGATATTTATTTTAAACGAAAGAAAGTGTCAAACAAAACATGACACTACAACTCAGGGCGAACCAAGGCCAACATAATAAACAAAATAAGCCATTTCCCACAGAAAGTGCTAGCTAGCCTGATAGAAATAAACAAACCAAAAGACAGTCGCTAACCCTAACTCCCTAATGTGAAAACGGTCCAAAGAAAATGGCAGTTCACCCCTACAGATTTAATACTATTTACAAAATATACAATTTATAACAAAACCACGTCACAAAACCTAACAATTCAAAAATGCTAAATAAGGTTTGGAAACCAAGAACAGCAAACAGGTGCTGATGCCAGAAAGAGCCTCGCTTGCTGTTGGGAACCGTACTTTTAAAACTCCAGGAAGTGTAGGATGGACCAATCAGCTTCCTGTACTGCCCCCCAATCCGGCCAATCAGGCAGGGCACCTATAAGAACAAGAAAATAAAAACAACACATATGGCCAGGACCGTAACATGGTCTACTAGTAATGAAGCACGATGGTTGGCAAACCAATAAAGTAGCAAAACAGCAATGAAAGAACAAAATTTGATGAAAATATAGAACAATTTCTATGAATAAATAGGCAGTAACACCAGCTTGTGCTGCCCGTAAACCCAAGCAAAAAAGCTTACAGCACCTGGTATTCCCAGGCGGTCTTCCTACCAAGTACTAACCAGGCCCGGCTCTATTTGGCTGCCGAGATCGGACGAGATCGGGCGCTTAGAGAGCGGTTTGGCCGTAAGCTGCATTTGACATCATCAACAGCTCTTAAAAACGCTAGAGAAGCAGAATGCATGACACTTACTAAGAAGAAGATAAATGTGGCAAAGTACAAAGTACTATAACTGTACTGGTCTGTTACGCCCCTGTCTAGGGGGTCAGGGTGCAACATACAAAGATAAATTAGCATATTCCCTCTCCGATCCCCAAACCAAAATCCAGGATCGAGATGTTCCAACAGAATGATATTTATTTTAAACGAAAGAAAGTGACAAACAAAAAATGACACAACTCATGGCGAACCAAGGCCAACATAATAAACAAAATAAGCCATTTCCCACAGAAAGTGCTAGCTAGCCTGATAGAAATAAACAAACCAAAAGACAGTCGCTAACCCTAACTCCCTAATGTGAAAACGGTCCAAAGAAAATGGCAGTTCACCCCTACAGATTTAATACTATTTACAAAATATACAATTTATAACAAAACCACGTCACAAAACCTAACAATTCAAAAATGCTAAATAAGGTTTGGAAACCAAGAACAGCAAACAGGTGCTGATGCCAGAAAGAGCCTCGCTTGCTGTTGGGAACCGTACTTTTAAAACTCCAGGAAGTGTAGGATGGACCAATCAGCTTCCTGTACTGCCCCCCAATCCGGCCAATCAGGCAGGGCACCTATAAGAACAAGAAAATAAAAACAACACATATGGCCAGGACCGTAACATGGTCTACTAGTAATGAAGCACGATGGTTGGCAAACCAATAAAGTAGCAAAACAGCAATGAAAGAACAAAATTTGATGAAAATATAGAACAATTTCTATGAATAAATAGGCAGTAACACCAGCTTGTGCTGCCCGTAAACCCAAGCAAAAAAGCTTACAGCACCTGGTATTCCCAGGCGGTCTTCCTACCAAGTACTAACCAGGCCCGGTTCTATTTGGCTGCCGAGATCGGACGAGATCGGGCGCTTAGAGAGCGGTGTGGCCGTAAGCTGCATTTGACATCATCAACAGCTCTTAAAAACGCTGGAGAAGCAGAATGCATGACACTTGCTAAGAAGAAGATAAATGTGGCAAAGTACAAAGTACTATAACTGTACTGGTCTTTTACGCCCCTGTCTAGGGGGTCAGGGTGCAACATACAAAGATAAATTAGCATGTTCCCTCTCCGATCCCCAAACCAAAATCCAGGATCGAGATGTTCCAACAGAATGATATTTATTTTAAACGAAAGAAAGTGACAAACAAAAAATGACACAACTCAGGGCGAACCAAGGCCAACATAATAAACAAAATAAGCCATTTCCCACAGAAAGTGCTAGCTAGCCTGATAGAAATAAACAAACCAAAAGACAGTCGCTAACCCTAACTCCCTAATGTGAAAACGGTCCAAAGAAAATGGCAGTTCACCCCTACAGATTTAATACTATTTACAAAATATACAATTTATAACAAAACCACGTCACAAAACCTAACAATTCAAAAATGCTAAATACGGTTTGGAAACCAAGAACAGCAAACAGGTGCTGATGCCAGAAAGAGCCTCGCTTGCTGTTGGGAACCGTACTTTTAAAACTCCAGGAAGTGTAGGATGGACCAATCAGCTTCCTGTACTGCCCCCCAATCCGGCCAATCAGGCAGGGCACCTATAAGAACAAGAAAATAAAAACAACACATATGGCCAGGACCGTAACATGGTCTACTAGTAATGAAGCACGATGGTTGGCAAACCAATAAAGTAGCAAAACAGCAATGAAAGAACAAAATTCGATGAAAATATAGAACAATTTCTATGAATAAATAGGCAGTAACACCAGCTTGTGCTGCCCGTAAACCCAAGCAAAAAAGCTTACAGCACCTGGTATTCCCAGGCGGTCTTCCTACCAAGTACTAACCAGGCCCGGCTCTATTTGGCTGCCGAGATCGGACGAGATCGGGCGCTTAGAGAGCGGTGGGGCCGTAAGCTGCATTTGACATCATCAACAGCTCTTAAAAACGCTGGAGAAGCAGAATGCATGACACTTGCTAAGAAGAAGATAAATGTGGCAAAGTACAAAGTACTATAACTGTACTGGTCTGTTACGCCCCTGTCTAGGGGGTCAGGGTGAAACAGACAAAGATAAATTTGGATGTTCCCTCTCCGATCCTCAAACCAAAATCCAGGATTGAGATGTTCCAACAGAATGATATTTATTTTAAACGAAAGAAAGTGTCAAACAAAACATGACTCTACAACTCAGGGCGAACCAAGGCCAACATAATAAACAAAATAAGCCATTTCCCACCGAAAGTGTTAGCTAGCCTGATAGAAATAAACAAACCAAAAGATAGTCGCTAACCCTAACTCCCTAATGTGAAAACACTCCAAAGAAAATGGCAGTTCACCCCTACAGATTTAATACTATTTACAAAATATACAATTTATAAACAAATCCACGGCACAAAACCTAACAATTCAAAAATGCTAAATAAGGTTTGGAAACCAAGAAAAGCAAACAGGTGCTGATGCCAGAAAGAGCCTCGCTAGCTGTTGGGAACCGTACTTTTAAAACTCCAGGAAGTGTAGGATGGACCAATCAGCTTCCTGTACTGCCCCCCAATCCGGCCAATCAGGCAGGGCACCTATAAGAACAAGAAAATAAAAACAACACATATGGCCAGGACTGTAACATGGTCTACTAGTAATGAAGCACGATGGTTGGCAAACCAATAAAGTAGCAAAACAGCAATGAAAGAACAAAATTTGATGAAAATATAGAACAATTTCTATGAATAAATAGGCAGTAACACCAGCTTGTGCTGCCCGTAAACCCAAGCAAAGAAGCTTACAGCACGTGGTATTCCCAGGCGGTCTTCCTACCAAGTACTAACAAGGCCCGGCCATATTTGACTGCTGAGATCGGACGGGATCGGGCGCTTAGAGAGCAGTGTGGCCGTAAGCTGCATTTGACATCATCAACAGCTCTTAAAAACGCTGGAGAAGCAGAATGCATGACACTTGCTAAGAAGAAGATAAATGTGGCAAAGTACAAAGTACTATAACTGTACTGGTCTGTTACGCCCCTGTCTAGGGGGTCAGGGTGCAACATACAAAGATAAATTAGCATGTTCCCTCTCCGATCCCCAAACCAAAATCCAGGATCGAGATGTTCCAACAGAATGATATTTATTTTAAACGAAAGAAAGTGACAAACAAAAAATGACACAACTCATGGCGAACCAAGGCCAACATAATAAACAAAATAAGCCATTTCCCACAGAAAGTGCTAGCTAGCCTGATAGAAATAAACAAACCAAAAGACAGTCGCTAACCCTAACTCCCTAATGTGAAAACGGTCCAAAGAAAATGGCAGTTCACCCCTACAGATTTAATACTATTTACAAAATATACAATTTATAACAAAACCACGTCACAAAACCTAACAATTCAAAAATGCTAAATAAGGTTTGGAAACCAAGAACAGCAAACAGGTGCTGATGCCAGAAAGAGCCTCGCTTGCTGTTGGGAACCGTACTTTTAAAACTCCAGGAAGTGTAGGATGGACCAATCAGCTTCCTGTACTGCCCCCCAATCCGGCCAATCAGGCAGGGCACCTATAAGAACAAGAAAATAAAAACAACACATATGGCCAGGACCGTAACATGGTCTACTAGTAATGAAGCACGATGGTTGGCAAACCAATAAAGTAGCAAAACAGCAATGAAAGAACAAAATTTGATGAAAATATAGAACAATTTCTATGAATAAATAGGCAGTAACACCAGCTTGTGCTGCCCGTAAACCTAAGCAAAAAAGCTTACAGCACCTGGTATTCCCAGGCGGTCTTCCTACCAAGTTCTAACCAGGCTCGGCTCTATTTGGCTGCCGAGATCGGACGAGATCGAGCGCTTAGAGAGCGGTGGGGCCGTAAGCTGCATTTGACATCATCAACAGCTCTTAAAAACGCTGGAGAAGCAGAATGCATGACACTTGCTAAGAAGAAGATAAATGTGGCAAAGTACAAAGTACTATAACTGTACTGGTCTGTTACGCCCCTGTCTAGGGGGTCAGGGTGCAACATACAAAGATAAATTAGCATGTTCCCTCTCCGATCCCCAAACCAAAATCCAGGATCGAGATGTTCCAACAGAATGATATTTATTTTAAACGAAAGAAAGTGACAAACAAAAAATGACACAACTCATGGCGAACCAAGGCCAACATAATAAACAAAATAAGCCATTTCCCACAGAAAGTGCTAGCTAGCCTGATAGAAATAAACAAACCAAAAGACAGTCGCTAACCCTAACTCCCTAATGTGAAAACGGTCCAAAGAAAATGGCAGTTCACCCCTACAGATTTAATACTATTTACAAAATATACAATTTATAACAAAACCACGTCACAAAACCTAACAATTCAAAAATGCTAAATAAGGTTTGGAAACCAAGAACAGCAAACAGGTGCTGATGCCAGAAAGAGCCTCGCTTGCTGTTGGGAACCGTACTTTTAAAACTCCAGGAAGTGTAGGATGGACCAATCAGCTTCCTGTACTGCCCCCCAATCTGGCCAATCAGGCAGGGCACCTATAAGAACAAGAAAATAAAAACAACACATATGGCCAGGACCGTAACATGGTCTACTAGTAATGAAGCACGATGGTTGGCAAACCAATAAAGTAGCAAAACAGCAATGAAAGAACAAAATTTGATGAAAATATAGAACAATTTCTATGAATAAATAGGCAGTAACACCAGCTTGTGCTGCCCGTAAACCCAAGCAAAAAAGCTTACAGCACCTGGTATTCCCAGGCGGTCTTCCTACCAAGTACTAACCAGGCCCGGCTCTATTTGGCTGCCGAGATCGGACGAGATCGGGCGCTTAGAGAGCGGTGTGGCCGTAAGCTGCATTTGACATCATCAACAGCTCTTAAAAACGCTGGAGAAGCAGAATGCATGACACTTGCTAAGAAGAAGATAAATGTGGCAAAGTACAAAGTACTATAACTGTACTGGTCTGTTACGCCCCTGTCTAGGGGGTCAGGGTGCAACATACAAAGATAAATTAGGATGTTCCCTCTCCGGTCTCCAAACCATAATCCAGGATCGAGATGTTCCAACAGAATGATATTTATTTTAAACGAAAGAAAGTGTCAAACAAAACATGACACTACAACTCAGGGCGAACCAAGGCCAACATAATAAACAAAATAAGCCATTTCCCACAGAAAGTGCTAGCTAGCCTGATAGAAATAAACAAACCAAAAGACAGTCGCTAACCCTAACTCCCTAATGTGAAAACGGTCCAAAGAAAATGGCAGTTCACCCCTACAGATTTAATACTATTTACAAAATATACAATTTATAACAAAACCACGTCACAAAACCTAACAATTCAAAAATGCTAAATAAGGTTTGGAAACCAAGAACAGCAAACAGGTGCTGATGCCAGAAAGAGCCTCGCTTGCTGTTGGGAACCGTACTTTTAAAACTCCAGGAAGTGTAGGATGGACCAATCAGCTTCCTGTACTGCCCCCCAATCCGGCCAATCAGGCAGGGCACCTATAAGAACAAGAAAATAAAAACAACACATATGGCCAGGACCGTAACATGGTCTACTAGTAATGAAGCACGATGGTTGGCAAACCAATAAAGTAGCAAAACAGCAATGAAAGAACAAAATTTGATGAAAATATAGAACAATTTCTATGAATAAATAGGCAGTAACACCAGCTTGTGCTGCCCGTAAACCCAAGCAAAAAAGCTTACAGCACCTGGTATTCCCAGGCGGTCTTCCTACCAAGTACTAACCAGGCCCGGCTCTATTTGGCTGCCGAGATCGGACGAGATCGGGCGCTTAGAGAGCGGTTTGGCCGTAAGCTGCATTTGACATCATCAACAGCTCTTAAAAACGCTAGAGAAGCAGAATGCATGACACTTACTAAGAAGAAGATAAATGTGGCAAAGTACAAAGTACTATAACTGTACTGGTCTGTTACGCCCCTGTCTAGGGGGTCAGGGTGCAACATACAAAGATAAATTAGCATATTCCCTCTCCGATCCCCAAACCAAAATCCAGGATCGAGATGTTCCAACAGAATGATATTTATTTTAAACGAAAGAAAGTGACAAACAAAAAATGACACAACTCATGGCGAACCAAGGCCAACATAATAAACAAAATAAGCCATTTCCCACAGAAAGTGCTAGCTAGCCTGATAGAAATAAACAAACCAAAAGACAGTCGCTAACCCTAACTCCCTAATGTGAAAACGGTCCAAAGAAAATGGCAGTTCACCCCTACAGATTTAATACTATTTACAAAATATACAATTTATAACAAAACCACGTCACAAAACCTAACAATTCAAAAATGCTAAATAAGGTTTGGAAACCAAGAACAGCAAACAGGTGCTGATGCCAGAAAGAGCCTCGCTTGCTGTTGGGAACCGTACTTTTAAAACTCCAGGAAGTGTAGGATGGACCAATCAGCTTCCTGTACTGCCCCCCAATCCGGCCAATCAGGCAGGGCACCTATAAGAACAAGAAAATAAAAACAACACATATGGCCAGGACCGTAACATGGTCTACTAGTAATGAAGCACGATGGTTGGCAAACCAATAAAGTAGCAAAACAGCAATGAAAGAACAAAATTTGATGAAAATATAGAACAATTTCTATGAATAAATAGGCAGTAACACCAGCTTGTGCTGCCCGTAAACCCAAGCAAAAAAGCTTACAGCACCTGGTATTCCCAGGCGGTCTTCCTACCAAGTACTAACCAGGCCCGGTTCTATTTGGCTGCCGAGATCGGACGAGATCGGGCGCTTAGAGAGCGGTGTGGCCGTAAGCTGCATTTGACATCATCAACAGCTCTTAAAAACGCTGGAGAAGCAGAATGCATGACACTTGCTAAGAAGAAGATAAATGTGGCAAAGTACAAAGTACTATAACTGTACTGGTCTTTTACGCCCCTGTCTAGGGGGTCAGGGTGCAACATACAAAGATAAATTAGCATGTTCCCTCTCCGATCCCCAAACCAAAATCCAGGATCGAGATGTTCCAACAGAATGATATTTATTTTAAACGAAAGAAAGTGACAAACAAAAAATGACACAACTCAGGGCGAACCAAGGCCAACATAATAAACAAAATAAGCCATTTCCCACAGAAAGTGCTAGCTAGCCTGATAGAAATAAACAAACCAAAAGACAGTCGCTAACCCTAACTCCCTAATGTGAAAACGGTCCAAAGAAAATGGCAGTTCACCCCTACAGATTTAATACTATTTACAAAATATACAATTTATAACAAAACCACGTCACAAAACCTAACAATTCAAAAATGCTAAATACGGTTTGGAAACCAAGAACAGCAAACAGGTGCTGATGCCAGAAAGAGCCTCGCTTGCTGTTGGGAACCGTACTTTTAAAACTCCAGGAAGTGTAGGATGGACCAATCAGCTTCCTGTACTGCCCCCCAATCCGGCCAATCAGGCAGGGCACCTATAAGAACAAGAAAATAAAAACAACACATATGGCCAGGACCGTAACATGGTCTACTAGTAATGAAGCACGATGGTTGGCAAACCAATAAAGTAGCAAAACAGCAATGAAAGAACAAAATTTGATGAAAATATAGAACAATTTCTATGAATAAATAGGCAGTAACACCAGCTTGTGCTGCCCGTAAACCCAAGCAAAAAAGCTTACAGCACCTGGTATTCCCAGGCGGTCTTCCTACCAAGTACTAACCAGGCCCGGCTCTATTTGGCTGCCGAGATCGGACGAGATCGGGCGCTTAGAGAGCGGTGGGGCCGTAAGCTGCATTTGACATCATCAACAGCTCTTAAAAACGCTGGAGAAGCAGAATGCATGACACTTGCTAAGAAGAAGATAAATGTGGCAAAGTACAAAGTACTATAACTGTACTGGTCTGTTACGCCCCTGTCTAGGGGGTCAGGGTGCAACATACAAAGATAAATTAGCATGTTCCCTCTCCGATCCCCAAACCAAAATCCAGGATCGAGATGTTCCAACAGAATGATATTTATTTTAAACGAAAGAAAGTGACAAACAAAAAATGACACAACTCATGGCGAACCAAGGCCAACATAATAAACAAAATAAGCCATTTCCCACAGAAAGTGCTAGCTAGCCTGATAGAAATAAACAAACCAAAAGACAGTCGCTAACCCTAACTCCCTAATGTGAAAACGGTCCAAAGAAAATGGCAGTTCACCCCTACAGATTTAATACTATTTACAAAATATACAATTTATAACAAAACCACGTCACAAAACCTAACAATTCAAAAATGCTAAATAAGGTTTGGAAACCAAGAACAGCAAACAGGTGCTGATGCCAGAAAGAGCCTCGCTTGCTGTTAGGAACCGTACTTTTAAAACTCCAGGAAGTGTAGGATGGACCAATCAGCTTCCTGTACTGCCCCCCAATCCGGCCAATCAGGCAGGGCACCTATAAGAACAAGAAAATAAAAACAACACATATGGCCAGGACCGTAACATGGTCTACTAGTAATGAAGCACGATGGTTGGCAAACCAATAAAGTAGCAAAACAGCAATGAAAGAACAAAATTTGATGAAAATATAGAACAATTTCTATGAATAAATAGGCAGTAACACCAGCTTGTGCTGCCCGTAAACCCAAGCAAAAAAGCTTACAGCACCTGGTATTCCCAGGCGGTCTTCCTACCAAGTACTAACCAGGCCCGGCTCTATTTGGCTGCCGAGATCGGACGAGATCGGGCGCTTAGAGAGCGGTGTGGCCGTAAGCTGCATTTGACATCATCAACAGCTCTTAAAAACGCTGGAGAAGCAGAATGCATGACACTTGCTAAGAAGAAGATAAATATGGCAAAGTACAAAGTACTATAACTGTACTGGTCTGTTACGCCCCTGTCTAGGGGGTCAGGGTGAAACAGACAAAGATAAATTTGGATGTTCCCTCTCCGATCCTCAAACCAAAATCCAGGATTGAGATGTTCCAACAGAATGATATTTATTTTAAACGAAAGAAAGTGTCAAACAAAACATGACTCTACAACTCAGGGCGAACCAAGGCCAACATAATAAACAAAATAAGCCATTTCCCACCGAAAGTGTTAGCTAGCCTGATAGAAATAAACAAACCAAAAGATAGTCGCTAACCCTAACTCCCTAATGTGAAAACACTCCAAAGAAAATGGCAGTTCACCCCTACAGATTTAATACTATTTACAAAATATACAATTTATAAACAAATCCACGGCACAAAACCTAACAATTCAAAAATGCTAAATAAGGTTTGGAAACCAAGAAAAGCAAACAGGTGCTGATGCCAGAAAGAGCCTCGCTAGCTGTTGGGAACCGTACTTTTAAAACTCCAGGAAGTGTAGGATGGACCAATCAGCTTCCTGTACTGCCCCCCAATCCGGCCAATCAGGCAGGGCACCTATAAGAACAAGAAAATAAAAACAACACATATGGCCAGGACTGTAACATGGTCTACTAGTAATGAAGCACGATGGTTGGCAAACCAATAAAGTAGCAAAACAGCAATGAAAGAACAAAATTTGATGAAAATATAGAACAATTTCTATGAATAAATAGGCAGTAACACCAGCTTGTGCTGCCCGTAAACCCAAGCAAAGAAGCTTACAGCACGTGGTATTCCCAGGCGGTCTTCCTACCAAGTACTAACAAGGCCCGGCCATATTTGACTGCTGAGATCGGACGGGATCGGGCGCTTAGAGAGCAGTGTGGCCGTAAGCTGCATTTGACATCATCAACAGCTCTTAAAAACGCTGGAGAAGCAGAATGCATGACACTTGCTAAGAAGAAGATAAATGTGGCAAAGTACAAAGTACTATAACTGTACTGGTCTGTTACGCCCCTGTCTAGGGGGTCAGGGTGCAACATACAAAGATAAATTAGCATGTTCCCTCTCCGATCCCCAAACCAAAATCCAGGATCGAGATGTTCCAACAGAATGATATTTATTTTAAACGAAAGAAAGTGACAAACAAAAAATGACACAACTCATGGCGAACCAAGGCCAACATAATAAACAAAATAAGCCATTTCCCACAGAAAGTGCTAGCTAGCCTGATAGAAATAAACAAACCAAAAGACAGTCGCTAACCCTAACTCCCTAATGTGAAAACGGTCCAAAGAAAATGGCAGTTCACCCCTACAGATTTAATACTATTTACAAAATATACAATTTATAACAAAACCACGTCACAAAACCTAACAATTCAAAAATGCTAAATAAGGTTTGGAAACCAAGAACAGCAAACAGGTGCTGATGCCAGAAAGAGCCTCGCTTGCTGTTGGGAACCGTACTTTTAAAACTCCAGGAAGTGTAGGATGGACCAATCAGCTTCCTGTACTGCCCCCCAATCCGGCCAATCAGGCAGGGCACCTATAAGAACAAGAAAATAAAAACAACACATATGGCCAGGACCGTAACATGGTCTACTAGTAATGAAGCACGATGGTTGGCAAACCAATAAAGTAGCAAAACAGCAATGAAAGAACAAAATTTGATGAAAATATAGAACAATTTCTATGAATAAATAGGCAGTAACACCAGCTTGTGCTGCCCGTAAACCTAAGCAAAAAAGCTTACAGCACCTGGTATTCCCAGGCGGTCTTCCTACCAAGTTCTAACCAGGCTCGGCTCTATTTGGCTGCCGAGATCGGACGAGATCGAGCGCTTAGAGAGCGGTGGGGCCGTAAGCTGCATTTGACATCATCAACAGCTCTTAAAAACGCTGGAGAAGCAGAATGCATGACACTTGCTAAGAAGAAGATAAATGTGGCAAAGTACAAAGTACTATAACTGTACTGGTCTGTTACGCCCCTGTCTAGGGGGTCAGGGTGCAACATACAAAGATAAATTAGCATGTTCCCTCTCCGATCCCCAAACCAAAATCCAGGATCGAGATGTTCCAACAGAATGATATTTATTTTAAACGAAAGAAAGTGACAAACAAAAAATGACACAACTCATGGCGAACCAAGGCCAACATAATAAACAAAATAAGCCATTTCCCACAGAAAGTGCTAGCTAGCCTGATAGAAATAAACAAACCAAAAGACAGTCGCTAACCCTAACTCCCTAATGTGAAAACGGTCCAAAGAAAATGGCAGTTCACCCCTACAGATTTAATACTATTTACAAAATATACAATTTATAACAAAACCACGTCACAAAACCTAACAATTCAAAAATGCTAAATAAGGTTTGGAAACCAAGAACAGCAAACAGGTGCTGATGCCAGAAAGAGCCTCGCTTGCTGTTAGGAACCGTACTTTTAAAACTCCAGGAAGTGTAGGATGGACCAATCAGCTTCCTGTACTGCCCCCCAATCCGGCCAATCAGGCAGGGCACCTATAAGAACAAGAAAATAAAAACAACACATATGGCCAGGACCGTAACATGGTCTACTAGTAATGAAGCACGATGGTTGGCAAACCAATAAAGTAGCAAAACAGCAATGAAAGAACAAAATTTGATGAAAATATAGAACAATTTCTATGAATAAATAGGCAGTAACACCAGCTTGTGCTGCCCGTAAACCCAAGCAAAAAAGCTTACAGCACCTGGTATTCCCAGGCGGTCTTCCTACCAAGTACTAACCAGGCCCGGCTCTATTTGGCTGCCGAGATCGGACGAGATCGGGCGCTTAGAGAGCGGTGTGGCCGTAAGCTGCATTTGACATCATCAACAGCTCTTAAAAACGCTGGAGAAGCAGAATGCATGACACTTGCTAAGAAGAAGATAAATATGGCAAAGTACAAAGTACTATAACTGTACTGGTCTGTTACGCCCCTGTCTAGGGGGTCAGGGTGAAACAGACAAAGATAAATTTGGATGTTCCCTCTCCGATCCTCAAACCAAAATCCAGGATTGAGATGTTCCAACAGAATGATATTTATTTTAAACGAAAGAAAGTGTCAAACAAAACATGACTCTACAACTCAGGGCGAACCAAGGCCAACATAATAAACAAAATAAGCCATTTCCCACCGAAAGTGTTAGCTAGCCTGATAGAAATAAACAAACCAAAAGATAGTCGCTAACCCTAACTCCCTAATGTGAAAACACTCCAAAGAAAATGGCAGTTCACCCCTACAGATTTAATACTATTTACAAAATATACAATTTATAAACAAATCCACGGCACAAAACCTAACAATTCAAAAATGCTAAATAAGGTTTGGAAACCAAGAAAAGCAAACAGGTGCTGATGCCAGAAAGAGCCTCGCTAGCTGTTGGGAACCGTACTTTTAAAACTCCAGGAAGTGTAGGATGGACCAATCAGCTTCCTGTACTGCCCCCCAATCCGGCCAATCAGGCAGGGCACCTATAAGAACAAGAAAATAAAAACAACACATATGGCCAGGACTGTAACATGGTCTACTAGTAATGAAGCACGATGGTTGGCAAACCAATAAAGTAGCAAAACAGCAATGAAAGAACAAAATTTGATGAAAATATAGAACAATTTCTATGAATAAATAGGCAGTAACACCAGCTTGTGCTGCCCGTAAACCCAAGCAAAGAAGCTTACAGCACGTGGTATTCCCAGGCGGTCTTCCTACCAAGTACTAACAAGGCCCGGCCATATTTGGCTGCTGAGATCGGACGGGATCGGGCGCTTAGAGAGCAGTGTGGCCGTAAGCTGCATTTGACATCATCAACAGCTCTTAAAAACGCTGGAGAAGCAGAATGCATGACACTTGCTAAGAAGAAGATAAATGTGGCAAAGTACAAAGTACTATAACTGTACTGGTCTGTTACGCCCCTGTCTAGGGGGTCAGGGTGCAACATACAAAGATAAATTAGCATGTTCCCTCTCCGATCCCCAAACCAAAATCCAGGATCGAGATGTTCCAACAGAATGATATTTATTTTAAACGAAAGAAAGTGACAAACAAAAAATGACACAACTCATGGCGAACCAAGGCCAACATAATAAACAAAATAAGCCATTTCCCACAGAAAGTGCTAGCTAGCCTGATAGAAATAAACAAACCAAAAGACAGTCGCTAACCCTAACTCCCTAATGTGAAAACGGTCCAAAGAAAATGGCAGTTCACCCCTACAGATTTAATACTATTTACAAAATATACAATTTATAACAAAACCACGTCACAAAACCTAACAATTCAAAAATGCTAAATAAGGTTTGGAAACCAAGAACAGCAAACAGGTGCTGATGCCAGAAAGAGCCTCGCTTGCTGTTGGGAACCGTACTTTTAAAACTCCAGGAAGTGTAGGATGGACCAATCAGCTTCCTGTACTGCCCCCCAATCCGGCCAATCAGGCAGGGCACCTATAAGAACAAGAAAATAAAAACAACACATATGGCCAGGACCGTAACATGGTCTACTAGTAATGAAGCACGATGGTTGGCAAACCAATAAAGTAGCAAAACAGCAATGAAAGAACAAAATTTGATGAAAATATAGAACAATTTCTATGAATAAATAGGCAGTAACACCAGCTTGTGCTGCCCGTAAACCTAAGCAAAAAAGCTTACAGCACCTGGTATTCCCAGGCGGTCTTCCTACCAAGTTCTAACCAGGCTCGGCTCTATTTGGCTGCCGAGATCGGACGAGATCGAGCGCTTAGAGAGCGGTGGGGCCGTAAGCTGCATTTGACATCATCAACAGCTCTTAAAAACGCTGGAGAAGCAGAATGCATGACACTTGCTAAGAAGAAGATAAATGTGGCAAAGTACAAAGTACTATAACTGTACTGGTCTGTTACGCCCCTGTCTAGGGGGTCAGGGTGCAACATACAAAGATAAATTAGCATGTTCCCTCTCCGATCCCCAAACCAAAATCCAGGATCGAGATGTTCCAACAGAATGATATTTATTTTAAACGAAAGAAAGTGACAAACAAAAAATGACACAACTCATGGCGAACCAAGGCCAACATAATAAACAAAATAAGCCATTTCCCACAGAAAGTGCTAGCTAGCCTGATAGAAATAAACAAACCAAAAGACAGTCGCTAACCCTAACTCCCTAATGTGAAAACGGTCCAAAGAAAATGGCAGTTCACCCCTACAGATTTAATACTATTTACAAAATATACAATTTATAACAAAACCACGTCACAAAACCTAACAATTCAAAAATGCTAAATAAGGTTTGGAAACCAAGAACAGCAAACAGGTGCTGATGCCAGAAAGAGCCTCGCTTGCTGTTGGGAACCGTACTTTTAAAACTCCAGGAAGTGTAGGATGGACCAATCAGCTTCCTGTACTGCCCCCCAATCTGGCCAATCAGGCAGGGCACCTATAAGAACAAGAAAATAAAAACAACACATATGGCCAGGACCGTAACATGGTCTACTAGTAATGAAGCACGATGGTTGGCAAACCAATAAAGTAGCAAAACAGCAATGAAAGAACAAAATTTGATGAAAATATAGAACAATTTCTATGAATAAATAGGCAGTAACACCAGCTTGTGCTGCCCGTAAACCCAAGCAAAAAAGCTTACAGCACCTGGTATTCCCAGGCGGTCTTCCTACCAAGTACTAACCAGGCCCGGCTCTATTTGGCTGCCGAGATCGGACGAGATCGGGCGCTTAGAGAGCGGTGTGGCCGTAAGCTGCATTTGACATCATCAACAGCTCTTAAAAACGCTGGAGAAGCAGAATGCATGACACTTGCTAAGAAGAAGATAAATGTGGCAAAGTACAAAGTACTATAACTGTACTGGTCTGTTACGCCCCTGTCTAGGGGGTCAGGGTGCAACATACAAAGATAAATTAGGATGTTCCCTCTCCGGTCTCCAAACCATAATCCAGGATCGAGATGTTCCAACAGAATGATATTTATTTTAAACGAAAGAAAGTGTCAAACAAAACATGACACTACAACTCAGGGCGAACCAAGGCCAACATAATAAACAAAATAAGCCATTTCCCACAGAAAGTGCTAGCTAGCCTGATAGAAATAAACAAACCAAAAGACAGTCGCTAACCCTAACTCCCTAATGTGAAAACGGTCCAAAGAAAATGGCAGTTCACCCCTACAGATTTAATACTATTTACAAAATATACAATTTATAACAAAACCACGTCACAAAACCTAACAATTCAAAAATGCTAAATAAGGTTTGGAAACCAAGAACAGCAAACAGGTGCTGATGCCAGAAAGAGCCTCGCTTGCTGTTGGGAACCGTACTTTTAAAACTCCAGGAAGTGTAGGATGGACCAATCAGCTTCCTGTACTGCCCCCCAATCCGGCCAATCAGGCAGGGCACCTATAAGAACAAGAAAATAAAAACAACACATATGGCCAGGACCGTAACATGGTCTACTAGTAATGAAGCACGATGGTTGGCAAACCAATAAAGTAGCAAAACAGCAATGAAAGAACAAAATTTGATGAAAATATAGAACAATTTCTATGAATAAATAGGCAGTAACACCAGCTTGTGCTGCCCGTAAACCCAAGCAAAAAAGCTTACAGCACCTGGTATTCCCAGGCGGTCTTCCTACCAAGTACTAACCAGGCCCGGCTCTATTTGGCTGCCGAGATCGGACGAGATCGGGCGCTTAGAGAGCGGTTTGGCCGTAAGCTGCATTTGACATCATCAACAGCTCTTAAAAACGCTAGAGAAGCAGAATGCATGACACTTACTAAGAAGAAGATAAATGTGGCAAAGTACAAAGTACTATAACTGTACTGGTCTGTTACGCCCCTGTCTAGGGGGTCAGGGTGCAACATACAAAGATAAATTAGCATATTCCCTCTCCGATCCCCAAACCAAAATCCAGGATCGAGATGTTCCAACAGAATGATATTTATTTTAAACGAAAGAAAGTGACAAACAAAAAATGACACAACTCATGGCGAACCAAGGCCAACATAATAAACAAAATAAGCCATTTCCCACAGAAAGTGCTAGCTAGCCTGATAGAAATAAACAAACCAAAAGACAGTCGCTAACCCTAACTCCCTAATGTGAAAACGGTCCAAAGAAAATGGCAGTTCACCCCTACAGATTTAATACTATTTACAAAATATACAATTTATAACAAAACCACGTCACAAAACCTAACAATTCAAAAATGCTAAATAAGGTTTGGAAACCAAGAACAGCAAACAGGTGCTGATGCCAGAAAGAGCCTCGCTTGCTGTTGGGAACCGTACTTTTAAAACTCCAGGAAGTGTAGGATGGACCAATCAGCTTCCTGTACTGCCCCCCAATCCGGCCAATCAGGCAGGGCACCTATAAGAACAAGAAAATAAAAACAACACATATGGCCAGGACCGTAACATGGTCTACTAGTAATGAAGCACGATGGTTGGCAAACCAATAAAGTAGCAAAACAGCAATGAAAGAACAAAATTTGATGAAAATATAGAACAATTTCTATGAATAAATAGGCAGTAACACCAGCTTGTGCTGCCCGTAAACCCAAGCAAAAAAGCTTACAGCACCTGGTATTCCCAGGCGGTCTTCCTACCAAGTACTAACCAGGCCCGGTTCTATTTGGCTGCCGAGATCGGACGAGATCGGGCGCTTAGAGAGCGGTGTGGCCGTAAGCTGCATTTGACATCATCAACAGCTCTTAAAAACGCTGGAGAAGCAGAATGCATGACACTTGCTAAGAAGAAGATAAATGTGGCAAAGTACAAAGTACTATAACTGTACTGGTCTTTTACGCCCCTGTCTAGGGGGTCAGGGTGCAACATACAAAGATAAATTAGCATGTTCCCTCTCCGATCCCCAAACCAAAATCCAGGATCGAGATGTTCCAACAGAATGATATTTATTTTAAACGAAAGAAAGTGACAAACAAAAAATGACACAACTCAGGGCGAACCAAGGCCAACATAATAAACAAAATAAGCCATTTCCCACAGAAAGTGCTAGCTAGCCTGATAGAAATAAACAAACCAAAAGACAGTCGCTAACCCTAACTCCCTAATGTGAAAACGGTCCAAAGAAAATGGCAGTTCACCCCTACAGATTTAATACTATTTACAAAATATACAATTTATAACAAAACCACGTCACAAAACCTAACAATTCAAAAATGCTAAATACGGTTTGGAAACCAAGAACAGCAAACAGGTGCTGATGCCAGAAAGAGCCTCGCTTGCTGTTGGGAACCGTACTTTTAAAACTCCAGGAAGTGTAGGATGGACCAATCAGCTTCCTGTACTGCCCCCCAATCCGGCCAATCAGGCAGGGCACCTATAAGAACAAGAAAATAAAAACAACACATATGGCCAGGACCGTAACATGGTCTACTAGTAATGAAGCACGATGGTTGGCAAACCAATAAAGTAGCAAAACAGCAATGAAAGAACAAAATTCGATGAAAATATAGAACAATTTCTATGAATAAATAGGCAGTAACACCAGCTTGTGCTGCCCGTAAACCCAAGCAAAAAAGCTTACAGCACCTGGTATTCCCAGGCGGTCTTCCTACCAAGTACTAACCAGGCCCGGCTCTATTTGGCTGCCGAGATCGGACGAGATCGGGCGCTTAGAGAGCGGTGGGGCCGTAAGCTGCATTTGACATCATCAACAGCTCTTAAAAACGCTGGAGAAGCAGAATGCATGACACTTGCTAAGAAGAAGATAAATGTGGCAAAGTACAAAGTACTATAACTGTACTGGTCTGTTACGCCCCTGTCTAGGGGGTCAGGGTGCAACATACAAAGATAAATTAGGATGTTCCCTCTCCGGTCTCCAAACCATAATCCAGGATCGAGATGTTCCAACAGAATGATATTTATTTTAAACGAAAGAAAGTGTCAAACAAAACATGACACTACAACTCAGGGCGAACCAAGGCCAACATAATAAACAAAATAAGCCATTTCCCACAGAAAGTGCTAGCTAGCCTGATAGAAATAAACAAACCAAAAGACAGTCGCTAACCCTAACTCCCTAATGTGAAAACGGTCCAAAGAAAATGGCAGTTCACCCCTACAGATTTAATACTATTTACAAAATATACAATTTATAACAAAACCACGTCACAAAACCTAACAATTCAAAAATGCTAAATAAGGTTTGGAAACCAAGAACAGCAAACAGGTGCTGATGCCAGAAAGAGCCTCGCTTGCTGTTGGGAACCGTACTTTTAAAACTCCAGGAAGTGTAGGATGGACCAATCAGCTTCCTGTACTGCCCCCCAATCCGGCCAATCAGGCAGGGCACCTATAAGAACAAGAAAATAAAAACAACACATATGGCCAGGACCGTAACATGGTCTACTAGTAATGAAGCACGATGGTTGGCAAACCAATAAAGTAGCAAAACAGCAATGAAAGAACAAAATTTGATGAAAATATAGAACAATTTCTATGAATAAATAGGCAGTAACACCAGCTTGTGCTGCCCGTAAACCCAAGCAAAAAAGCTTACAGCACCTGGTATTCCCAGGCGGTCTTCCTACCAAGTACTAACCAGGCCCGGCTCTATTTGGCTGCCGAGATCGGACGAGATCGGGCGCTTAGAGAGCGGTTTGGCCGTAAGCTGCATTTGACATCATCAACAGCTCTTAAAAACGCTAGAGAAGCAGAATGCATGACACTTACTAAGAAGAAGATAAATGTGGCAAAGTACAAAGTACTATAACTGTACTGGTCTGTTACGCCCCTGTCTAGGGGGTCAGGGTGCAACATACAAAGATAAATTAGCATATTCCCTCTCCGATCCCCAAACCAAAATCCAGGATCGAGATGTTCCAACAGAATGATATTTATTTTAAACGAAAGAAAGTGACAAACAAAAAATGACACAACTCATGGCGAACCAAGGCCAACATAATAAACAAAATAAGCCATTTCCCACAGAAAGTGCTAGCTAGCCTGATAGAAATAAACAAACCAAAAGACAGTCGCTAACCCTAACTCCCTAATGTGAAAACGGTCCAAAGAAAATGGCAGTTCACCCCTACAGATTTAATACTATTTACAAAATATACAATTTATAACAAAACCACGTCACAAAACCTAACAATTCAAAAATGCTAAATAAGGTTTGGAAACCAAGAACAGCAAACAGGTGCTGATGCCAGAAAGAGCCTCGCTTGCTGTTGGGAACCGTACTTTTAAAACTCCAGGAAGTGTAGGATGGACCAATCAGCTTCCTGTACTGCCCCCCAATCCGGCCAATCAGGCAGGGCACCTATAAGAACAAGAAAATAAAAACAACACATATGGCCAGGACCGTAACATGGTCTACTAGTAATGAAGCACGATGGTTGGCAAACCAATAAAGTAGCAAAACAGCAATGAAAGAACAAAATTTGATGAAAATATAGAACAATTTCTATGAATAAATAGGCAGTAACACCAGCTTGTGCTGCCCGTAAACCCAAGCAAAAAAGCTTACAGCACCTGGTATTCCCAGGCGGTCTTCCTACCAAGTACTAACCAGGCCCGGTTCTATTTGGCTGCCGAGATCGGACGAGATCGGGCGCTTAGAGAGCGGTGTGGCCGTAAGCTGCATTTGACATCATCAACAGCTCTTAAAAACGCTGGAGAAGCAGAATGCATGACACTTGCTAAGAAGAAGATAAATGTGGCAAAGTACAAAGTACTATAACTGTACTGGTCTTTTACGCCCCTGTCTAGGGGGTCAGGGTGCAACATACAAAGATAAATTAGCATGTTCCCTCTCCGATCCCCAAACCAAAATCCAGGATCGAGATGTTCCAACAGAATGATATTTATTTTAAACGAAAGAAAGTGACAAACAAAAAATGACACAACTCAGGGCGAACCAAGGCCAACATAATAAACAAAATAAGCCATTTCCCACAGAAAGTGCTAGCTAGCCTGATAGAAATAAACAAACCAAAAGACAGTCGCTAACCCTAACTCCCTAATGTGAAAACGGTCCAAAGAAAATGGCAGTTCACCCCTACAGATTTAATACTATTTACAAAATATACAATTTATAACAAAACCACGTCACAAAACCTAACAATTCAAAAATGCTAAATACGGTTTGGAAACCAAGAACAGCAAACAGGTGCTGATGCCAGAAAGAGCCTCGCTTGCTGTTGGGAACCGTACTTTTAAAACTCCAGGAAGTGTAGGATGGACCAATCAGCTTCCTGTACTGCCCCCCAATCCGGCCAATCAGGCAGGGCACCTATAAGAACAAGAAAATAAAAACAACACATATGGCCAGGACCGTAACATGGTCTACTAGTAATGAAGCACGATGGTTGGCAAACCAATAAAGTAGCAAAACAGCAATGAAAGAACAAAATTCGATGAAAATATAGAACAATTTCTATGAATAAATAGGCAGTAACACCAGCTTGTGCTGCCCGTAAACCCAAGCAAAAAAGCTTACAGCACCTGGTATTCCCAGGCGGTCTTCCTACCAAGTACTAACCAGGCCCGGCTCTATTTGGCTGCCGAGATCGGACGAGATCGGGCGCTTAGAGAGCGGTGGGGCCGTAAGCTGCATTTGACATCATCAACAGCTCTTAAAAACGCTGGAGAAGCAGAATGCATGACACTTGCTAAGAAGAAGATAAATGTGGCAAAGTACAAAGTACTATAACTGTACTGGTCTGTTACGCCCCTGTCTAGGGGGTCAGGGTGAAACAGACAAAGATAAATTTGGATGTTCCCTCTCCGATCCTCAAACCAAAATCCAGGATTGAGATGTTCCAACAGAATGATATTTATTTTAAACGAAAGAAAGTGTCAAACAAAACATGACTCTACAACTCAGGGCGAACCAAGGCCAACATAATAAACAAAATAAGCCATTTCCCACCGAAAGTGTTAGCTAGCCTGATAGAAATAAACAAACCAAAAGATAGTCGCTAACCCTAACTCCCTAATGTGAAAACACTCCAAAGAAAATGGCAGTTCACCCCTACAGATTTAATACTATTTACAAAATATACAATTTATAAACAAATCCACGGCACAAAACCTAACAATTCAAAAATGCTAAATAAGGTTTGGAAACCAAGAAAAGCAAACAGGTGCTGATGCCAGAAAGAGCCTCGCTAGCTGTTGGGAACCGTACTTTTAAAACTCCAGGAAGTGTAGGATGGACCAATCAGCTTCCTGTACTGCCCCCCAATCCGGCCAATCAGGCAGGGCACCTATAAGAACAAGAAAATAAAAACAACACATATGGCCAGGACTGTAACATGGTCTACTAGTAATGAAGCACGATGGTTGGCAAACCAATAAAGTAGCAAAACAGCAATGAAAGAACAAAATTTGATGAAAATATAGAACAATTTCTATGAATAAATAGGCAGTAACACCAGCTTGTGCTGCCCGTAAACCCAAGCAAAGAAGCTTACAGCACGTGGTATTCCCAGGCGGTCTTCCTACCAAGTACTAACAAGGCCCGGCCATATTTGACTGCTGAGATCGGACGGGATCGGGCGCTTAGAGAGCAGTGTGGCCGTAAGCTGCATTTGACATCATCAACAGCTCTTAAAAACGCTGGAGAAGCAGAATGCATGACACTTGCTAAGAAGAAGATAAATGTGGCAAAGTACAAAGTACTATAACTGTACTGGTCTGTTACGCCCCTGTCTAGGGGGTCAGGGTGCAACATACAAAGATAAATTAGCATGTTCCCTCTCCGATCCCCAAACCAAAATCCAGGATCGAGATGTTCCAACAGAATGATATTTATTTTAAACGAAAGAAAGTGACAAACAAAAAATGACACAACTCATGGCGAACCAAGGCCAACATAATAAACAAAATAAGCCATTTCCCACAGAAAGTGCTAGCTAGCCTGATAGAAATAAACAAACCAAAAGACAGTCGCTAACCCTAACTCCCTAATGTGAAAACGGTCCAAAGAAAATGGCAGTTCACCCCTACAGATTTAATACTATTTACAAAATATACAATTTATAACAAAACCACGTCACAAAACCTAACAATTCAAAAATGCTAAATAAGGTTTGGAAACCAAGAACAGCAAACAGGTGCTGATGCCAGAAAGAGCCTCGCTTGCTGTTGGGAACCGTACTTTTAAAACTCCAGGAAGTGTAGGATGGACCAATCAGCTTCCTGTACTGCCCCCCAATCCGGCCAATCAGGCAGGGCACCTATAAGAACAAGAAAATAAAAACAACACATATGGCCAGGACCGTAACATGGTCTACTAGTAATGAAGCACGATGGTTGGCAAACCAATAAAGTAGCAAAACAGCAATGAAAGAACAAAATTTGATGAAAATATAGAACAATTTCTATGAATAAATAGGCAGTAACACCAGCTTGTGCTGCCCGTAAACCTAAGCAAAAAAGCTTACAGCACCTGGTATTCCCAGGCGGTCTTCCTACCAAGTTCTAACCAGGCTCGGCTCTATTTGGCTGCCGAGATCGGACGAGATCGAGCGCTTAGAGAGCGGTGGGGCCGTAAGCTGCATTTGACATCATCAACAGCTCTTAAAAACGCTGGAGAAGCAGAATGCATGACACTTGCTAAGAAGAAGATAAATGTGGCAAAGTACAAAGTACTATAACTGTACTGGTCTGTTACGCCCCTGTCTAGGGGGTCAGGGTGCAACATACAAAGATAAATTAGCATGTTCCCTCTCCGATCCCCAAACCAAAATCCAGGATCGAGATGTTCCAACAGAATTATATTTATTTTAAACGAAAGAAAGTGACAAACAAAAAATGACACAACTCATGGCGAACCAAGGCCAACATAATAAACAAAATAAGCCATTTCCCACAGAAAGTGCTAGCTAGCCTGATAGAAATAAACAAACCAAAAGACAGTCGCTAACCCTAACTCCCTAATGTGAAAACGGTCCAAAGAAAATGGCAGTTCACCCCTACAGATTTAATACTATTTACAAAATATACAATTTATAACAAAACCACGTCACAAAACCTAACAATTCAAAAATGCTAAATAAGGTTTGGAAACCAAGAACAGCAAACAGGTGCTGATGCCAGAAAGAGCCTCGCTTGCTGTTGGGAACCGTACTTTTAAAACTCCAGGAAGTGTAGGATGGACCAATCAGCTTCCTGTACTGCCCCCCAATCTGGCCAATCAGGCAGGGCACCTATAAGAACAAGAAAATAAAAACAACACATATGGCCAGGACCGTAACATGGTCTACTAGTAATGAAGCACGATGGTTGGCAAACCAATAAAGTAGCAAAACAGCAATGAAAGAACAAAATTTGATGAAAATATAGAACAATTTCTATGAATAAATAGGCAGTAACACCAGCTTGTGCTGCCCGTAAACCCAAGCAAAAAAGCTTACAGCACCTGGTATTCCCAGGCGGTCTTCCTACCAAGTACTAACCAGGCCCGGCTCTATTTGGCTGCCGAGATCGGACGAGATCGGGCGCTTAGAGAGCGGTGTGGCCGTAAGCTGCATTTGACATCATCAACAGCTCTTAAAAACGCTGGAGAAGCAGAATGCATGACACTTGCTAAGAAGAAGATAAATGTGGCAAAGTACAAAGTACTATAACTGTACTGGTCTGTTACGCCCCTGTCTAGGGGGTCAGGGTGCAACATACAAAGATAAATTAGGATGTTCCCTCTCCGGTCTCCAAACCATAATCCAGGATCGAGATGTTCCAACAGAATGATATTTATTTTAAACGAAAGAAAGTGTCAAACAAAACATGACACTACAACTCAGGGCGAACCAAGGCCAACATAATAAACAAAATAAGCCATTTCCCACAGAAAGTGCTAGCTAGCCTGATAGAAATAAACAAACCAAAAGACAGTCGCTAACCCTAACTCCCTAATGTGAAAACGGTCCAAAGAAAATGGCAGTTCACCCCTACAGATTTAATACTATTTACAAAATATACAATTTATAACAAAACCACGTCACAAAACCTAACAATTCAAAAATGCTAAATAAGGTTTGGAAACCAAGAACAGCAAACAGGTGCTGATGCCAGAAAGAGCCTCGCTTGCTGTTGGGAACCGTACTTTTAAAACTCCAGGAAGTGTAGGATGGACCAATCAGCTTCCTGTACTGCCCCCCAATCCGGCCAATCAGGCAGGGCACCTATAAGAACAAGAAAATAAAAACAACACATATGGCCAGGACCGTAACGTGGTCTACTAGTAATGAAGCACGATGGTTGGCAAACCAATAAAGTAGCAAAACAGCAATGAAAGAACAAAATTTGATGAAAATATAGAACAATTTCTATGAATAAATAGGCAGTAACACCAGCTTGTGCTGCCCGTAAACCCAAGCAAAAAAGCTTACAGCACCTGGTATTCCCAGGCGGTCTTCCTACCAAGTACTAACCAGGCCCGGCTCTATTTGGCTGCCGAGATCGGACGAGATCGGGCGCTTAGAGAGCGGTTTGGCCGTAAGCTGCATTTGACATCATCAACAGCTCTTAAAAACGCTAGAGAAGCAGAATGCATGACACTTACTAAGAAGAAGATAAATGTGGCAAAGTACAAAGTACTATAACTGTACTGGTCTGTTACGCCCCTGTCTAGGGGGTCAGGGTGCAACATACAAAGATAAATTAGCATGTTCCCTCTCCGATCCCCAAACCAAAATCCAGGATCGAGATGTTCCAACAGAATGATATTTATTTTAAACGAAAGAAAGTGACAAACAAAAAATGACACAACTCATGGCGAACCAAGGCCAACATAATAAACAAAATAAGCCATTTCCCACAGAAAGTGCTAGCTAGCCTGATAGAAATAAACAAACCAAAAGACAGTCGCTAACCCTAACTCCCTAATGTGAAAACGGTCCAAAGAAAATGGCAGTTCACCCCTACAGATTTAATACTATTTACAAAATATACAATTTATAACAAAACCACGTCACAAAACCTAACAATTCAAAAATGCTAAATAAGGTTTGGAAACCAAGAACAGCAAACAGGTGCTGATGCCAGAAAGAGCCTCGCTTGCTGTTGGGAACCGTACTTTTAAAACTCCAGGAAGTGTAGGATGGACCAATCAGCTTCCTGTACTGCCCCCCAATCTGGCCAATCAGGCAGGGCACCTATAAGAACAAGAAAATAAAAACAACACATATGGCCAGGACCGTAACATGGTCTACTAGTAATGAAGCACGATGGTTGGCAAACCAATAAAGTAGCAAAACAGCAATGAAAGAACAAAATTTGATGAAAATATAGAACAATTTCTATGAATAAATAGGCAGTAACACCAGCTTGTGCTGCCCGTAAACCCAAGCAAAAAAGCTTACAGCACCTGGTATTCCCAGGCGGTCTTCCTACCAAGTACTAACCAGGCCCGGCTCTATTTGGCTGCCGAGATCGGACGAGATCGGGCGCTTAGAGAGCGGTGTGGCCGTAAGCTGCATTTGACATCATCAACAGCTCTTAAAAACGCTGGAGAAGCAGAATGCATGACACTTGCTAAGAAGAAGATAAATGTGGCAAAGTACAAAGTACTATAACTGTACTGGTCTGTTACGCCCCTGTCTAGGGGGTCAGGGTGCAACATACAAAGATAAATTAGGATGTTCCCTCTCCGGTCTCCAAACCATAATCCAGGATCGAGATGTTCCAACAGAATGATATTTATTTTAAACGAAAGAAAGTGTCAAACAAAACATGACACTACAACTCAGGGCGAACCAAGGCCAACATAATAAACAAAATAAGCCATTTCCCACAGAAAGTGCTAGCTAGCCTGATAGAAATAAACAAACCAAAAGACAGTCGCTAACCCTAACTCCCTAATGTGAAAACGGTCCAAAGAAAATGGCAGTTCACCCCTACAGATTTAATACTATTTACAAAATATACAATTTATAACAAAACCACGTCACAAAACCTAACAATTCAAAAATGCTAAATAAGGTTTGGAAACCAAGAACAGCAAACAGGTGCTGATGCCAGAAAGAGCCTCGCTTGCTGTTGGGAACCGTACTTTTAAAACTCCAGGAAGTGTAGGATGGACCAATCAGCTTCCTGTACTGCCCCCCAATCCGGCCAATCAGGCAGGGCACCTATAAGAACAAGAAAATAAAAACAACACATATGGCCAGGACCGTAACATGGTCTACTAGTAATGAAGCACGATGGTTGGCAAACCAATAAAGTAGCAAAACAGCAATGAAAGAACAAAATTTGATGAAAATATAGAACAATTTCTATGAATAAATAGGCAGTAACACCAGCTTGTGCTGCCCGTAAACCCAAGCAAAAAAGCTTACAGCACCTGGTATTCCCAGGCGGTCTTCCTACCAAGTACTAACCAGGCCCGGCTCTATTTGGCTGCCGAGATCGGACGAGATCGGGCGCTTAGAGAGCGGTTTGGCCGTAAGCTGCATTTGACATCATCAACAGCTCTTAAAAACGCTAGAGAAGCAGAATGCATGACACTTACTAAGAAGAAGATAAATGTGGCAAAGTACAAAGTACTATAACTGTACTGGTCTGTTACGCCCCTGTCTAGGGGGTCAGGGTGCAACATACAAAGATAAATTAGCATATTCCCTCTCCGATCCCCAAACCAAAATCCAGGATCGAGATGTTCCAACAGAATGATATTTATTTTAAACGAAAGAAAGTGACAAACAAAAAATGACACAACTCATGGCGAACCAAGGCCAACATAATAAACAAAATAAGCCATTTCCCACAGAAAGTGCTAGCTAGCCTGATAGAAATAAACAAACCAAAAGACAGTCGCTAACCCTAACTCCCTAATGTGAAAACGGTCCAAAGAAAATGGCAGTTCACCCCTACAGATTTAATACTATTTACAAAATATACAATTTATAACAAAACCACGTCACAAAACCTAACAATTCAAAAATGCTAAATAAGGTTTGGAAACCAAGAACAGCAAACAGGTGCTGATGCCAGAAAGAGCCTCGCTTGCTGTTGGGAACCGTACTTTTAAAACTCCAGGAAGTGTAGGATGGACCAATCAGCTTCCTGTACTGCCCCCCAATCCGGCCAATCAGGCAGGGCACCTATAAGAACAAGAAAATAAAAACAACACATATGGCCAGGACCGTAACATGGTCTACTAGTAATGAAGCACGATGGTTGGCAAACCAATAAAGTAGCAAAACAGCAATGAAAGAACAAAATTTGATGAAAATATAGAACAATTTCTATGAATAAATAGGCAGTAACACCAGCTTGTGCTGCCCGTAAACCCAAGCAAAAAAGCTTACAGCACCTGGTATTCCCAGGCGGTCTTCCTACCAAGTACTAACCAGGCCCGGTTCTATTTGGCTGCCGAGATCGGACGAGATCGGGCGCTTAGAGAGCGGTGTGGCCGTAAGCTGCATTTGACATCATCAACAGCTCTTAAAAACGCTGGAGAAGCAGAATGCATGACACTTGCTAAGAAGAAGATAAATGTGGCAAAGTACAAAGTACTATAACTGTACTGGTCTTTTACGCCCCTGTCTAGGGGGTCAGGGTGCAACATACAAAGATAAATTAGCATGTTCCCTCTCCGATCCCCAAACCAAAATCCAGGATCGAGATGTTCCAACAGAATGATATTTATTTTAAACGAAAGAAAGTGACAAACAAAAAATGACACAACTCAGGGCGAACCAAGGCCAACATAATAAACAAAATAAGCCATTTCCCACAGAAAGTGCTAGCTAGCCTGATAGAAATAAACAAACCAAAAGACAGTCGCTAACCCTAACTCCCTAATGTGAAAACGGTCCAAAGAAAATGGCAGTTCACCCCTACAGATTTAATACTATTTACAAAATATACAATTTATAACAAAACCACGTCACAAAACCTAACAATTCAAAAATGCTAAATACGGTTTGGAAACCAAGAACAGCAAACAGGTGCTGATGCCAGAAAGAGCCTCGCTTGCTGTTGGGAACCGTACTTTTAAAACTCCAGGAAGTGTAGGATGGACCAATCAGCTTCCTGTACTGCCCCCCAATCCGGCCAATCAGGCAGGGCACCTATAAGAACAAGAAAATAAAAACAACACATATGGCCAGGACCGTAACATGGTCTACTAGTAATGAAGCACGATGGTTGGCAAACCAATAAAGTAGCAAAACAGCAATGAAAGAACAAAATTTGATGAAAATATAGAACAATTTCTATGAATAAATAGGCAGTAACACCAGCTTGTGCTGCCCGTAAACCCAAGCAAAAAAGCTTACAGCACCTGGTATTCCCAGGCGGTCTTCCTACCAAGTACTAACCAGGCCCGGCTCTATTTGGCTGCCGAGATCGGACGAGATCGGGCGCTTAGAGAGCGGTGGGGCCGTAAGCTGCATTTGACATCATCAACAGCTCTTAAAAACGCTGGAGAAGCAGAATGCATGACACTTGCTAAGAAGAAGATAAATGTGGCAAAGTACAAAGTACTATAACTGTACTGGTCTGTTACGCCCCTGTCTAGGGGGTCAGGGTGCAACATACAAAGATAAATTAGCATGTTCCCTCTCCGATCCCCAAACCAAAATCCAGGATCGAGATGTTCCAACAGAATGATATTTATTTTAAACGAAAGAAAGTGACAAACAAAAAATGACACAACTCATGGCGAACCAAGGCCAACATAATAAACAAAATAAGCCATTTCCCACAGAAAGTGCTAGCTAGCCTGATAGAAATAAACAAACCAAAAGACAGTCGCTAACCCTAACTCCCTAATGTGAAAACGGTCCAAAGAAAATGGCAGTTCACCCCTACAGATTTAATACTATTTACAAAATATACAATTTATAACAAAACCACGTCACAAAACCTAACAATTCAAAAATGCTAAATAAGGTTTGGAAACCAAGAACAGCAAACAGGTGCTGATGCCAGAAAGAGCCTCGCTTGCTGTTAGGAACCGTACTTTTAAAACTCCAGGAAGTGTAGGATGGACCAATCAGCTTCCTGTACTGCCCCCCAATCCGGCCAATCAGGCAGGGCACCTATAAGAACAAGAAAATAAAAACAACACATATGGCCAGGACCGTAACATGGTCTACTAGTAATGAAGCACGATGGTTGGCAAACCAATAAAGTAGCAAAACAGCAATGAAAGAACAAAATTTGATGAAAATATAGAACAATTTCTATGAATAAATAGGCAGTAACACCAGCTTGTGCTGCCCGTAAACCCAAGCAAAAAAGCTTACAGCACCTGGTATTCCCAGGCGGTCTTCCTACCAAGTACTAACCAGGCCCGGCTCTATTTGGCTGCCGAGATCGGACGAGATCGGGCGCTTAGAGAGCGGTGTGGCCGTAAGCTGCATTTGACATCATCAACAGCTCTTAAAAACGCTGGAGAAGCAGAATGCATGACACTTGCTAAGAAGAAGATAAATATGGCAAAGTACAAAGTACTATAACTGTACTGGTCTGTTACGCCCCTGTCTAGGGGGTCAGGGTGAAACAGACAAAGATAAATTTGGATGTTCCCTCTCCGATCCTCAAACCAAAATCCAGGATTGAGATGTTCCAACAGAATGATATTTATTTTAAACGAAAGAAAGTGTCAAACAAAACATGACTCTACAACTCAGGGCGAACCAAGGCCAACATAATAAACAAAATAAGCCATTTCCCACCGAAAGTGTTAGCTAGCCTGATAGAAATAAACAAACCAAAAGATAGTCGCTAACCCTAACTCCCTAATGTGAAAACACTCCAAAGAAAATGGCAGTTCACCCCTACAGATTTAATACTATTTACAAAATATACAATTTATAAACAAATCCACGGCACAAAACCTAACAATTCAAAAATGCTAAATAAGGTTTGGAAACCAAGAAAAGCAAACAGGTGCTGATGCCAGAAAGAGCCTCGCTAGCTGTTGGGAACCGTACTTTTAAAACTCCAGGAAGTGTAGGATGGACCAATCAGCTTCCTGTACTGCCCCCCAATCCGGCCAATCAGGCAGGGCACCTATAAGAACAAGAAAATAAAAACAACACATATGGCCAGGACTGTAACATGGTCTACTAGTAATGAAGCACGATGGTTGGCAAACCAATAAAGTAGCAAAACAGCAATGAAAGAACAAAATTTGATGAAAATATAGAACAATTTCTATGAATAAATAGGCAGTAACACCAGCTTGTGCTGCCCGTAAACCCAAGCAAAGAAGCTTACAGCACGTGGTATTCCCAGGCGGTCTTCCTACCAAGTACTAACAAGGCCCGGCCATATTTGACTGCTGAGATCGGACGGGATCGGGCGCTTAGAGAGCAGTGTGGCCGTAAGCTGCATTTGACATCATCAACAGCTCTTAAAAACGCTGGAGAAGCAGAATGCATGACACTTGCTAAGAAGAAGATAAATGTGGCAAAGTACAAAGTACTATAACTGTACTGGTCTGTTACGCCCCTGTCTAGGGGGTCAGGGTGCAACATACAAAGATAAATTAGCATGTTCCCTCTCCGATCCCCAAACCAAAATCCAGGATCGAGATGTTCCAACAGAATGATATTTATTTTAAACGAAAGAAAGTGACAAACAAAAAATGACACAACTCATGGCGAACCAAGGCCAACATAATAAACAAAATAAGCCATTTCCCACAGAAAGTGCTAGCTAGCCTGATAGAAATAAACAAACCAAAAGACAGTCGCTAACCCTAACTCCCTAATGTGAAAACGGTCCAAAGAAAATGGCAGTTCACCCCTACAGATTTAATACTATTTACAAAATATACAATTTATAACAAAACCACGTCACAAAACCTAACAATTCAAAAATGCTAAATAAGGTTTGGAAACCAAGAACAGCAAACAGGTGCTGATGCCAGAAAGAGCCTCGCTTGCTGTTGGGAACCGTACTTTTAAAACTCCAGGAAGTGTAGGATGGACCAATCAGCTTCCTGTACTGCCCCCCAATCCGGCCAATCAGGCAGGGCACCTATAAGAACAAGAAAATAAAAACAACACATATGGCCAGGACCGTAACATGGTCTACTAGTAATGAAGCACGATGGTTGGCAAACCAATAAAGTAGCAAAACAGCAATGAAAGAACAAAATTTGATGAAAATATAGAACAATTTCTATGAATAAATAGGCAGTAACACCAGCTTGTGCTGCCCGTAAACCTAAGCAAAAAAGCTTACAGCACCTGGTATTCCCAGGCGGTCTTCCTACCAAGTTCTAACCAGGCTCGGCTCTATTTGGCTGCCGAGATCGGACGAGATCGAGCGCTTAGAGAGCGGTGGGGCCGTAAGCTGCATTTGACATCATCAACAGCTCTTAAAAACGCTGGAGAAGCAGAATGCATGACACTTGCTAAGAAGAAGATAAATGTGGCAAAGTACAAAGTACTATAACTGTACTGGTCTGTTACGCCCCTGTCTAGGGGGTCAGGGTGCAACATACAAAGATAAATTAGCATGTTCCCTCTCCGATCCCCAAACCAAAATCCAGGATCGAGATGTTCCAACAGAATGATATTTATTTTAAACGAAAGAAAGTGACAAACAAAAAATGACACAACTCATGGCGAACCAAGGCCAACATAATAAACAAAATAAGCCATTTCCCACAGAAAGTGCTAGCTAGCCTGATAGAAATAAACAAACCAAAAGACAGTCGCTAACCCTAACTCCCTAATGTGAAAACGGTCCAAAGAAAATGGCAGTTCACCCCTACAGATTTAATACTATTTACAAAATATACAATTTATAACAAAACCACGTCACAAAACCTAACAATTCAAAAATGCTAAATAAGGTTTGGAAACCAAGAACAGCAAACAGGTGCTGATGCCAGAAAGAGCCTCGCTTGCTGTTGGGAACCGTACTTTTAAAACTCCAGGAAGTGTAGGATGGACCAATCAGCTTCCTGTACTGCCCCCCAATCTGGCCAATCAGGCAGGGCACCTATAAGAACAAGAAAATAAAAACAACACATATGGCCAGGACCGTAACATGGTCTACTAGTAATGAAGCACGATGGTTGGCAAACCAATAAAGTAGCAAAACAGCAATGAAAGAACAAAATTTGATGAAAATATAGAACAATTTCTATGAATAAATAGGCAGTAACACCAGCTTGTGCTGCCCGTAAACCCAAGCAAAAAAGCTTACAGCACCTGGTATTCCCAGGCGGTCTTCCTACCAAGTACTAACCAGGCCCGGCTCTATTTGGCTGCCGAGATCGGACGAGATCGGGCGCTTAGAGAGCGGTGTGGCCGTAAGCTGCATTTGACATCATCAACAGCTCTTAAAAACGCTGGAGAAGCAGAATGCATGACACTTGCTAAGAAGAAGATAAATATGGCAAAGTACAAAGTACTATAACTGTACTGGTCTGTTACGCCCCTGTCTAGGGGGTCAGGGTGAAACAGACAAAGATAAATTTGGATGTTCCCTCTCCGATCCTCAAACCATAATCCAGGATCGAGATGTTCCAACAGAATGATATTTATTTTAAACGAAAGAAAGTGTCAAACAAAACATGACTCTACAACTCAGGGCGAACCAAGGCCAACATAATAAACAAAATAAGCCATTTCCCACCGAAAGTGTTAGCTAGCCTGATAGAAATAAACAAACCAAAAGATAGTCGCTAACCCTAACTCCCTAATGTGAAAACACTCCAAAGAAAATGGCAGTTCACCCCTACAGATTTAATACTATTTACAAAATATACAATTTATAAACAAATCCACGGCACAAACCCTAACAATTCAAAAATGCTAAATAAGGTTTGGAAACCAAGAAAAGCAAACAGGTGCTGATGCCAGAAAGAGCCTCGCTAGCTGTTGGGAACCGTACTTTTAAAACTCCAGGAAGTGTAGGATGGACCAATCAGCTTCCTGTACTGCCCCCCAATCCGGCCAATCAGGCAGGGCACCTATAAGAACAAGAAAATAAAAACAACACATATGGCCAGGACTGTAACATGGTCTACTAGTAATGAAGCACGATGGTTGGCAAACCAATAAAGTAGCAAAACAGCAATGAAAGAACAAAATTTGATGAAAATATAGAACAATTTCTATGAATAAATAGGCAGTAACACCAGCTTGTGCTGCCCGTAAACCCAAGCAAAGAAGCTTACAGCACCTGGTATTCCCAGGCGGTCTTCCTACCAAGTACTAACAAGGCCCGGCCATATTTGGCTGCTGAGATCGGACGGGATCGGGTGCTTAGAGAGCAGTGTGGCCGTAAGCTGCATTTGACATCATCAACAGCTCTTAAAAACGCTGGAGAAGCAGAATGCATGACACTTGCTAAGAAGAAGATAAATGTGGCAAAGTACAAAGTACTATAACTGTACTGGTCTGTTACGCCCCTGTCTAGGGGGTCAGGGTGCAACATACAAAGATAAATTAGCATGTTCCCTCTCCGATCCCCAAACCAAAATCCAGGATCGAGATGTTCCAACAGAATGATATTTATTTTAAACGAAAGAAAGTGTCAAACAAAACATGACACTACAACTCAGGGCGAACCAAGGCCAACATAATAAACAAAATAAGCCATTTCCCACAGAAAGTGCTAGCTAGCCTGATAGAAATAAACAAACCAAAAGACAGTCGCTAACCCTAACTCCCTAATGTGAAAACAGTCCAAAGAAAATGGCAGTTCACCCCTACAGATTTAATACTATTTACAAAATATACAATTTATAACAAAACCACGTCACAAAACCTAACAATTCAAAAATGCTAAATAAGGTTTGGAAACCAAGAACAGCAAACAGGTGCTGATGCCAGAAAGAGCCTCGCTTGCTGTTGGGAACCGTACTTTTAAAACTCCAGGAAGTGTAGGATGGACCAATCAGCTTCCTGTACTGCCCCCCAATCCGGCCAATCAGGCAGGGCACCTATAAGAACAAGAAAATAAAAACAACACATATGGCCAGGACCGTAACATGGTCTACTAGTAATGAAGCACGATGGTTGGCAAACCAATAAAGTAGCAAAACAGCAATGAAAGAACAAAATTTGATGAAAATATAGAACAATTTCTATGAATAAATAGGCAGTAACACCAGCTTGTGCTGCCCGTAAACCTAAGCAAAAAAGCTTACAGCACCTGGTATTCCCAGGCGGTCTTCCTACCAAGTTCTAACCAGGCTCGGCTCTATTTGGCTGCCGAGATCGGACGAGATCGAGCGCTTAGAGAGCGGTGGGGCCGTAAGCTGCATTTGACATCATCAACAGCTCTTAAAAACGCTGGAGAAGCAGAATGCATGACACTTGCTAAGAAGAAGATAAATGTGGCAAAGTACAAAGTACTATAACTGTACTGGTCTGTTACGCCCCTGTCTAGGGGGTCAGGGTGCAACATACAAAGATAAATTAGCATGTTCCCTCTCCGATCCCCAAACCAAAATCCAGGATCGAGATGTTCCAACAGAATGATATTTATTTTAAACGAAAGAAAGTGACAAACAAAAAATGACACAACTCATGGCGAACCAAGGCCAACATAATAAACAAAATAAGCCATTTACCACAGAAAGTGCTAGCTAGCCTGATAGAAATAAACAAACCAAAAGACAGTCGCTAACCCTAACTCCCTAATGTGAAAACGGTCCAAAGAAAATGGCAGTTCACCCCTACAGATTTAATACTATTTACAAAATATACAATTTATAACAAAACCACGTCACAAAACCTAACAATTCAAAAATGCTAAATAAGGTTTGGAAACCAAGAACAGCAAACAGGTGCTGATGCCAGAAAGAGCCTCGCTTGCTGTTGGGAACCGTACTTTTAAAACTCCAGGAAGTGTAGGATGGACCAATCAGCTTCCTGTACTGCCCCCCAATCTGGCCAATCAGGCAGGGCACCTATAAGAACAAGAAAATAAAAACAACACATATGGCCAGGACCGTAACATGGTCTACTAGTAATGAAGCACGATGGTTGGCAAACCAATAAAGTAGCAAAACAGCAATGAAAGAACAAAATTTGATGAAAATATAGAACAATTTCTATGAATAAATAGGCAGTAACACCAGCTTGTGCTGCCCGTAAACCCAAGCAAAAAAGCTTACAGCACCTGGTATTCCCAGGCGGTCTTCCTACCAAGTACTAACCAGGCCCGGCTCTATTTGGCTGCCGAGATCGGACGAGATCGGGCGCTTAGAGAGCGGTGTGGCCGTAAGCTGCATTTGACATCATCAACAGCTCTTAAAAACGCTGGAGAAGCAGAATGCATGACACTTGCTAAGAAGAAGATAAATGTGGCAAAGTACAAAGTACTATAACTGTACTGGTCTGTTACGCCCCTGTCTAGGGGGTCAGGGTGCAACATACAAAGATAAATTAGGATGTTCCCTCTCCGGTCTCCAAACCATAATCCAGGATCGAGATGTTCCAACAGAATGATATTTATTTTAAACGAAAGAAAGTGTCAAACAAAACATGACACTACAACTCAGGGCGAACCAAGGCCAACATAATAAACAAAATAAGCCATTTCCCACAGAAAGTGCTAGCTAGCCTGATAGAAATAAACAAACCAAAAGACAGTCGCTAACCCTAACTCCCTAATGTGAAAACGGTCCAAAGAAAATGGCAGTTCACCCCTACAGATTTAATACTATTTACAAAATATACAATTTATAACAAAACCACGTCACAAAACCTAACAATTCAAAAATGCTAAATAAGGTTTGGAAACCAAGAACAGCAAACAGGTGCTGATGCCAGAAAGAGCCTCGCTTGCTGTTGGGAACCGTACTTTTAAAACTCCAGGAAGTGTAGGATGGACCAATCAGCTTCCTGTACTGCCCCCCAATCCGGCCAATCAGGCAGGGCACCTATAAGAACAAGAAAATAAAAACAACACATATGGCCAGGACCGTAACATGGTCTACTAGTAATGAAGCACGATGGTTGGCAAACCAATAAAGTAGCAAAACAGCAATGAAAGAACAAAATTTGATGAAAATATAGAACAATTTCTATGAATAAATAGGCAGTAACACCAGCTTGTGCTGCCCGTAAACCCAAGCAAAAAAGCTTACAGCACCTGGTATTCCCAGGCGGTCTTCCTACCAAGTACTAACCAGGCCCGGCTCTATTTGGCTGCCGAGATCGGACGAGATCGGGCGCTTAGAGAGCGGTTTGGCCGTAAGCTGCATTTGACATCATCAACAGCTCTTAAAAACGCTAGAGAAGCAGAATGCATGACACTTACTAAGAAGAAGATAAATGTGGCAAAGTACAAAGTACTATAACTGTACTGGTCTGTTACGCCCCTGTCTAGGGGGTCAGGGTGCAACATACAAAGATAAATTAGCATGTTCCCTCTCCGATCCCCAAACCAAAATCCAGGATCGAGATGTTCCAACAGAATGATATTTATTTTAAACGAAAGAAAGTGACAAACAAAAAATGACACAACTCATGGCGAACCAAGGCCAACATAATAAACAAAATAAGCCATTTCCCACAGAAAGTGCTAGCTAGCCTGATAGAAATAAACAAACCAAAAGACAGTCGCTAACCCTAACTCCCTAATGTGAAAACGGTCCAAAGAAAATGGCAGTTCACCCCTACAGATTTAATACTATTTACAAAATATACAATTTATAACAAAACCACGTCACAAAACCTAACAATTCAAAAATGCTAAATAAGGTTTGGAAACCAAGAACAGCAAACAGGTGCTGATGCCAGAAAGAGCCTCGCTTGCTGTTGGGAACCGTACTTTTAAAACTCCAGGAAGTGTAGGATGGACCAATCAGCTTCCTGTACTGCCCCCCAATCCGGCCAATCAGGCAGGGCACCTATAAGAACAAGAAAATAAAAACAACACATATGGCCAGGACCGTAACATGGTCTACTAGTAATGAAGCACGATGGTTGGCAAACCAATAAAGTAGCAAAACAGCAATGAAAGAACAAAATTTGATGAAAATATAGAACAATTTCTATGAATAAATAGGCAGTAACACCAGCTTGTGCTGCCCGTAAACCCAAGCAAAAAAGCTTACAGCACCTGGTATTCCCAGGCGGTCTTCCTACCAAGTACTAACCAGGCCCGGTTCTATTTGGCTGCCGAGATTGGACGAGATCGGGCGCTTAGAGAGCGGTGTGGCCGTAAGCTGCATTTGACATCATCAACAGCTCTTAAAAACGCTGGAGAAGCAGAATGCATGACACTTGCTAAGAAGAAGATAAATGTGGCAAAGTACAAAGTACTATAACTGTACTGGTCTTTTACGCCCCTGTCTAGGGGGTCAGGGTGCAACATACAAAGATAAATTAGCATGTTCCCTCTCCGATCCCCAAACCAAAATCCAGGATCGAGATGTTCCAACAGAATGATATTTATTTTAAACGAAAGAAAGTGACAAACAAAAAATGACACAACTCAGGGCGAACCAAGGCCAACATAATAAACAAAATAAGCCATTTCCCACAGAAAGTGCTAGCTAGCCTGATAGAAATAAACAAACCAAAAGACAGTCGCTAACCCTAACTCCCTAATGTGAAAACGGTCCAAAGAAAATGGCAGTTCACCCCTACAGATTTAATACTATTTACAAAATATACAATTTATAACAAAACCACGTCACAAAACCTAACAATTCAAAAATGCTAAATACGGTTTGGAAACCAAGAACAGCAAACAGGTGCTGATGCCAGAAAGAGCCTCGCTTGCTGTTGGGAACCGTACTTTTAAAACTCCAGGAAGTGTAGGATGGACCAATCAGCTTCCTGTACTGCCCCCCAATCCGGCCAATCAGGCAGGGCACCTATAAGAACAAGAAAATAAAAACAACACATATGGCCAGGACCGTAACATGGTCTACTAGTAATGAAGCACGATGGTTGGCAAACCAATAAAGTAGCAAAACAGCAATGAAAGAACAAAATTTGATGAAAATATAGAACAATTTCTATGAATAAATAGGCAGTAACACCAGCTTGTGCTGCCCGTAAACCCAAGCAAAAAAGCTTACAGCACCTGGTATTCCCAGGCGGTCTTCCTACCAAGTACTAACCAGGCCCGGCTCTATTTGGCTGCCGAGATCGGACGAGATCGGGCGCTTAGAGAGCGGTGGGGCCGTAAGCTGCATTTGACATCATCAACAGCTCTTAAAAACGCTGGAGAAGCAGAATGCATGACACTTGCTAAGAAGAAGATAAATGTGGCAAAGTACAAAGTACTATAACTGTACTGGTCTGTTACGCCCCTGTCTAGGGGGTCAGGGTGCAACATACAAAGATAAATTAGCATGTTCCCTCTCCGATCCCCAAACCAAAATCCAGGATCGAGATGTTCCAACAGAATGATATTTATTTTAAACGAAAGAAAGTGACAAACAAAAAATGACACAACTCATGGCGAACCAAGGCCAACATAATAAACAAAATAAGCCATTTCCCACAGAAAGTGCTAGCTAGCCTGATAGAAATAAACAAACCAAAAGACAGTCGCTAACCCTAACTCCCTAATGTGAAAACGGTCCAAAGAAAATTGCAGTTCACCCCTACAGATTTAATACTATTTACAAAATATACAATTTATAACAAAACCACGTCACAAAACCTAACAATTCAAAAATGCTAAATAAGGTTTGGAAACCAAGAACAGCAAACAGGTGCTGATGCCAGAAAGAGCCTCGCTTGCTGTTAGGAACCGTACTTTTAAAACTCCAGGAAGTGTAGGATGGACCAATCAGCTTCCTGTACTGCCCCCCAATCCGGCCAATCAGGCAGGGCACCTATAAGAACAAGAAAATAAAAACAACACATATGGCCAGGACCGTAACATGGTCTACTAGTAATGAAGCACGATGGTTGGCAAACCAATAAAGTAGCAAAACAGCAATGAAAGAACAAAATTTGATGAAAATATAGAACAATTTCTATGAATAAATAGGCAGTAACACCAGCTTGTGCTGCCCGTAAACCCAAGCAAAAAAGCTTACAGCACCTGGTATTCCCAGGCGGTCTTCCTACCAAGTACTAACCAGGCCCGGCTCTATTTGGCTGCCGAGATCGGACGAGATCGGGCGCTTAGAGAGCGGTGTGGCCGTAAGCTGCATTTGACATCATCAACAGCTCTTAAAAACGCTGGAGAAGCAGAATGCATGACACTTGCTAAGAAGAAGATAAATATGGCAAAGTACAAAGTACTATAACTGTACTGGTCTGTTACGCCCCTGTCTAGGGGGTCAGGGTGAAACAGACAAAGATAAATTTGGATGTTCCCTCTCCGATCCTCAAACCAAAATCCAGGATTGAGATGTTCCAACAGAATGATATTTATTTTAAACGAAAGAAAGTGTCAAACAAAACATGACTCTACAACTCAGGGCGAACCAAGGCCAACATAATAAACAAAATAAGCCATTTCCCACCGAAAGTGTTAGCTAGCCTGATAGAAATAAACAAACCAAAAGATAGTCGCTAACCCTAACTCCCTAATGTGAAAACACTCCAAAGAAAATGGCAGTTCACCCCTACAGATTTAATACTATTTACAAAATATACAATTTATAAACAAATCCACGGCACAAAACCTAACAATTCAAAAATGCTAAATAAGGTTTGGAAACCAAGAAAAGCAAACAGGTGCTGATGCCAGAAAGAGCCTCGCTAGCTGTTGGGAACCGTACTTTTAAAACTCCAGGAAGTGTAGGATGGACCAATCAGCTTCCTGTACTGCCCCCCAATCCGGCCAATCAGGCAGGGCACCTATAAGAACAAGAAAATAAAAACAACACATATGGCCAGGACTGTAACATGGTCTACTAGTAATGAAGCACGATGGTTGGCAAACCAATAAAGTAGCAAAACAGCAATGAAAGAACAAAATTTGATGAAAATATAGAACAATTTCTATGAATAAATAGGCAGTAACACCAGCTTGTGCTGCCCGTAAACCCAAGCAAAGAAGCTTACAGCACCTGGTATTCCCAGGCGGTCTTCCTACCAAGTACTAACAAGGCCCGGCCATATTTGGCTGCTGAGATCGGACGGGATCGGGCGCTTAGAGAGCAGTGTGGCCGTAAGCTGCATTTGACATCATCAACAGCTCTTAAAAACGCTGGAGAAGCAGAATGCATGACACTTGCTAAGAAGAAGATAAATGTGGCAAAGTACAAAGTACTATAACTGTACTGGTCTGTTACGCCCCTGTCTAGGGGGTCAGGGTGCAACATACAAAGATAAATTAGCATGTTCCCTCTCCGATCCCCAAACCAAAATCCAGGATCGAGATGTTCCAACAGAATGATATTTATTTTAAACGAAAGAAAGTGTCAAACAAAACATGACACTACAACTCAGGGCGAACCAAGGCCAACATAATAAACAAAATAAGCCATTTCCCACAGAAAGTGCTAGCTAGCCTGATAGAAATAAACAAACCAAAAGACAGTCGCTAACCCTAACTCCCTAATGTGAAAACAGTCCAAAGAAAATGGCAGTTCACCCCTACAGATTTAATACTATTTACAAAATATACAATTTATAAACAAAACCACGGCACAAAACCTAACAATTCAAAAATGCTAAATAAGGTTTGGAAACCAAGAACAGCAAACAGGTGCTGATGCCAGAAAGAGCCTCGCTAGCTGTTGGGAACCGTACTTTTAAAACTCCAGGAAGTGTAGGATGGACCAATCAGCTTCCTGTACTGCCCCCCAATCCGGCCAATCAGGCAGGGCACCTATAAGAACAACAAAATAAAAACAACACATATGGCCAGGACCGTAACATGGTCTACTAGTAATGAAGCACGATGGTTGGCAAACCAATAAAGTAGCAAAACAGCAATGAAAGAACAAAATTTGATGAAAATATAGAACAATTTCTATGAATAAATAGGCAGTAACACCAGCTTGTGCTGCCCGTAAACCCAAGCAAAAAAGCTTACAGCACCTGGTATTCCCAGGCGGTCTTCCTACCAAGTACTAACCAGGCCCGGCTCTATTTGGCTGCCGAGATCGGACGAGATCGGGCACTTAGAGAGCGGTGGGGCCGTAAGCTGCATTTGACATCATCAACAGCTCTTAAAAACGCTGGAGAAGCAGAATGCATGACACTTGCTAAGAAGAAGATAAATGTGGCAAAGTACAAAGTACTATAACTGTACTGGTCTGTTACGCCCCTGTCTAGGGGGTCAGGGTGCAACATACAAAGATAAATTAGCATGTTCCCTCTCCGATCCCCAAACCAAAATCCAGGATCGAGATGTTCCAACAGAATGATATTTATTTTAAACGAAAGAAAGTGACAAACAAAAAATGACACAACTCATGGCGAACCAAGGCCAACATAATAAACAAAATAAGCCATTTCCCACAGAAAGTGCTAGCTAGCCTGATAGAAATAAACAAACCAAAAGACAGTCGCTAACCCTAACTCCCTAATGTGAAAACGGTCCAAAGAAAATGGCAGTTCACCCCTACAGATTTAATACTATTTACAAAATATACAATTTATAACAAAACCACGTCACAAAACCTAACAATTCAAAAATGCTAAATAAGGTTTGGAAACCAAGAACAGCAAACAGGTGCTGATGCCAGAAAGAGCCTCGCTTGCTGTTGGGAACCGTACTTTTAAAACTCCAGGAAGTGTAGGATGGACCAATCAGCTTCCTGTACTGCCCCCCAATCCGGCCAATCAGGCAGGGCACCTATAAGAACAAGAAAATAAAAACAACACATATGGCCAGGACCGTAACATGGTCTACTAGTAATGAAGCACGATGGTTGGCAAACCAATAAAGTAGCAAAACAGCAATGAAAGAACAAAATTTGATGAAAATATAGAACAATTTCTATGAATAAATAGGCAGTAACACCAGCTTGTGCTGCCCGTAAACCCAAGCAAAAAAGCTTACAGCACCTGGTATTCCCAGGCGGTCTTCCTACCAAGTACTAACCAGGCCCGGCTCTATTTGGCTGCCGAGATCGGACGAGATCGGGCGCTTAGAGAGCGGTGGGGCCGTAAGCTGCATTTGACATCATCAACAGCTCTTAAAAACGCTGGAGAAGCAGAATGCATGACACTTGCTAAGAAGAAGATAAATGTGGCAAAGTACAAAGTACTATAACTGTACTGGTCTGTTACGCCCCTGTCTAGGGGGTCAGGGTGCAACATACAAAGATAAATTAGCATGTTCCCTCTCCGATCCCCAAACCAAAATCCAGGATCGAGATGTTCCAACAGAATGATATTTATTTTAAACGAAAGAAAGTGACAAACAAAAAATGACACAACTCATGGCGAACCAAGGCCAACATAATAAACAAAATAAGCCATTTCCCACAGAAAGTGCTAGCTAGCCTGATAGAAATAAACAAACCAAAAGACAGTCGCTAACCCTAACTCCCTAATGTGAAAACGGTCCAAAGAAAATGGCAGTTCACCCCTACAGATTTAATACTATTTACAAAATATACAATTTATAACAAAACCACGTCACAAAACCTAACAATTCAAAAATGCTAAATAAGGTTTGGAAACCAAGAACAGCAAACAGGTGCTGATGCCAGAAAGAGCCTCGCTTGCTGTTAGGAACCGTACTTTTAAAACTCCAGGAAGTGTAGGATGGACCAATCAGCTTCCTGTACTGCCCCCCAATCCGGCCAATCAGGCAGGGCACCTATAAGAACAAGAAAATAAAAACAACACATATGGCCAGGACCGTAACATGGTCTACTAGTAATGAAGCACGATGGTTGGCAAACCAATAAAGTAGCAAAACAGCAATGAAAGAACAAAATTTGATGAAAATATAGAACAATTTCTATGAATAAATAGGCAGTAACACCAGCTTGTGCTGCCCGTAAACCCAAGCAAAAAAGCTTACAGCACCTGGTATTCCCAGGCGGTCTTCCTACCAAGTACTAACCAGGCCCGGCTCTATTTGGCTGCCGAGATCGGACGAGATCGGGCGCTTAGAGAGCGGTGTGGCCGTAAGCTGCATTTGACATCATCAACAGCTCTTAAAAACGCTGGAGAAGCAGAATGCATGACACTTGCTAAGAAGAAGATAAATATGGCAAAGTACAAAGTACTATAACTGTACTGGTCTGTTACGCCCCTGTCTAGGGGGTCAGGGTGAAACAGACAAAGATAAATTTGGATGTTCCCTCTCCGATCCTCAAACCAAAATCCAGGATTGAGATGTTCCAACAGAATGATATTTATTTTAAACGAAAGAAAGTGTCAAACAAAACATGACTCTACAACTCAGGGCGAACCAAGGCCAACATAATAAACAAAATAAGCCATTTCCCACCGAAAGTGTTAGCTAGCCTGATAGAAATAAACAAACCAAAAGATAGTCGCTAACCCTAACTCCCTAATGTGAAAACACTCCAAAGAAAATGGCAGTTCACCCCTACAGATTTAATACTATTTACAAAATATACAATTTATAAACAAATCCACGGCACAAAACCTAACAATTCAAAAATGCTAAATAAGGTTTGGAAACCAAGAAAAGCAAACAGGTGCTGATGCCAGAAAGAGCCTCGCTAGCTGTTGGGAACAGTACTTTTAAAACTCCAGGAAGTGTAGGATGGACCAATCAGCTTCCTGTACTGCCCCCCAATCCGGCCAATCAGGCAGGGCACCTATAAGAACAAGAAAATAAAAACAACACATATGGCCAGGACTGTAACATGGTCTACTAGTAATGAAGCACGATGGTTGGCAAACCAATAAAGTAGCAAAACAGCAATGAAAGAACAAAATTTGATGAAAATATAGAACAATTTCTATGAATAAATAGGCAGTAACACCAGCTTGTGCTGCCCGTAAACCCAAGCAAAGAAGCTTACAGCACGTGGTATTCCCAGGCGGTCTTCCTACCAAGTACTAACAAGGCCCGGCCATATTTGGCTGCTGAGATCGGACGGGATCGGGCGCTTAGAGAGCAGTGTGGCCGTAAGCTGCATTTGACATCATCAACAGCTCTTAAAAACGCTGGAGAAGCAGAATGCATGACACTTGCTAAGAAGAAGATAAATGTGGCAAAGTACAAAGTACTATAACTGTACTGGTCTGTTACGCCCCTGTCTAGGGGGTCAGGGTGCAATATACAAAGATAAATTAGTATGTTCCCTCTCCGATCCCCAAACCAAAATCCAGGATCGAGATGTTCCAACAGAATGATATTTATTTTAAACGAAAGAAAGTGACAAACAAAAAATGACACAACTCATGGCAAACCAAGGCCAACATAATAAACAAAATAAGCCATTTCCCACAGAAAGTGCTAGCTAGCCTGATAGAAATAAACAAACCAAAAGACAGTCGCTAACCCTAACTCCCTAATGTGAAAACGGTCCAAAGAAAATGGCAGTTCACCCCTACAGATTTAATACTATTTACAAAATATACAATTTATAACAAAACCACGTCACAAAACCTAACAATTCAAAAATGCTAAATAAGGTTTGGAAACCAAGAACAGCAAACAGGTGCTGATGCCAGAAAGAGCCTCGCTTGCTGTTGGGAACCGTACTTTTAAAACTCCAGGAAGTGTAGGATGGACCAATCAGCTTCCTGTACTGCCCCCCAATCCGGCCAATCAGGCAGGGCACCTATAAGAACAAGAAAATAAAAACAACACATATGGCCAGGACCGTAACATGGTCTACTAGTAATGAAGCACGATGGTTGGCAAACCAATAAAGTAGCAAAACAGCAATGAAAGAACAAAATTTGATGAAAATATAGAACAATTTCTATGAATAAATAGGCAGTAACACCAGCTTGTGCTGCCCGTAAACCTAAGCAAAAAAGCTTACAGCACCTGGTATTCCCAGGCGGTCTTCCTACCAAGTTCTAACCAGGCTCGGCTCTATTTGGCTGCCGAGATCGGACGAGATCGAGCGCTTAGAGAGCGGTGGGGCCGTAAGCTGCATTTGACATCATCAACAGCTCTTAAAAACGCTGGAGAAGCAGAATGCATGACACTTGCTAAGAAGAAGATAAATGTGGCAAAGTACAAAGTACTATAACTGTACTGGTCTGTTACGCCCCTGTCTAGGGGGTCAGGGTGCAACATACAAAGATAAATTAGCATGTTCCCTCTCCGATCCCCAAACCAAAATCCAGGATCGAGATGTTCCAACAGAATGATATTTATTTTAAACGAAAGAAAGTGACAAACAAAAAATGACACAACTCATGGCGAACCAAGGCCAACATAATAAACAAAATAAGCCATTTCCCACAGAAAGTGCTAGCTAGCCTGATAGAAATAAACAAACCAAAAGACAGTCGCTAACCCTAACTCCCTAATGTGAAAACGGTCCAAAGAAAATGGCAGTTCACCCCTACAGATTTAATACTATTTACAAAATATACAATTTATAACAAAACCACGTCACAAAACCTAACAATTCAAAAATGCTAAATAAGGTTTGGAAACCAAGAACAGCAAACAGGTGCTGATGCCAGAAAGAGCCTCGCTTGCTGTTGGGAACCGTACTTTTAAAACTCCAGGAAGTGTAGGATGGACCAATCAGCTTCCTGTACTGCCCCCCAATCTGGCCAATCAGGCAGGGCACCTATAAGAACAAGAAAATAAAAACAACACATATGGCCAGGACCGTAACATGGTCTACTAGTAATGAAGCACGATGGTTGGCAAACCAATAAAGTAGCAAAACAGCAATGAAAGAACAAAATTTGATGAAAATATAGAACAATTTCTATGAATAAATAGGCAGTAACACCAGCTTGTGCTGCCCGTAAACCCAAGCAAAAAAGCTTACAGCACCTGGTATTCCCAGGCGGTCTTCCTACCAAGTACTAACCAGGCCCGGCTCTATTTGGCTGCCGAGATCGGACGAGATCGGGCGCTTAGAGAGCGGTGTGGCCGTAAGCTGCATTTGACATCATCAACAGCTCTTAAAAACGCTGGAGAAGCAGAATGCATGACACTTGCTAAGAAGAAGATAAATGTGGCAAAGTACAAAGTACTATAACTGTACTGGTCTGTTACGCCCCTGTCTAGGGGGTCAGGGTGCAACATACAAAGATAAATTAGGATGTTCCCTCTCCGGTCTCCAAACCATAATCCAGGATCGAGATGTTCCAACAGAATGATATTTATTTTAAACGAAAGAAAGTGTCAAACAAAACATGACACTACAACTCAGGGCGAACCAAGGCCAACATAATAAACAAAATAAGCCATTTCCCACAGAAAGTGCTAGCTAGCCTGATAGAAATAAACAAACCAAAAGACAGTCGCTAACCCTAACTCCCTAATGTGAAAACGGTCCAAAGAAAATGGCAGTTCACCCCTACAGATTTAATACTATTTACAAAATATACAATTTATAACAAAACCACGTCACAAAACCTAACAATTCAAAAATGCTAAATAAGGTTTGGAAACCAAGAACAGCAAACAGGTGCTGATGCCAGAAAGAGCCTCGCTTGCTGTTGGGAACCGTACTTTTAAAACTCCAGGAAGTGTAGGATGGACCAATCAGCTTCCTGTACTGCCCCCCAATCCGGCCAATCAGGCAGGGCACCTATAAGAACAAGAAAATAAAAACAACACATATGGCCAGGACAGTAACATGGTCTACTAGTAATGAAGCACGATGGTTGGCAAACCAATAAAGTAGCAAAACAGCAATGAAAGAACAAAATTTGATGAAAATATAGAACAATTTCTATGAATAAATAGGCAGTAACACCAGCTTGTGCTGCCCGTAAACCCAAGCAAAAAAGCTTACAGCACCTGGTATTCCCAGGCGGTCTTCCTACCAAGTACTAACCAGGCCCGGCTCTATTTGGCTGCCGAGATCGGACGAGATCGGGCGCTTAGAGAGCGGTTTGGCCGTAAGCTGCATTTGACATCATCAACAGCTCTTAAAAACGCTAGAGAAGCAGAATGCATGACACTTACTAAGAAGAAGATAAATGTGGCAAAGTACAAAGTACTATAACTGTACTGGTCTGTTACGCCCCTGTCTAGGGGGTCAGGGTGCAACATACAAAGATAAATTAGCATGTTCCCTCTCCGATCCCCAAACCAAAATCCAGGATCGAGATGTTCCAACAGAATGATATTTATTTTAAACGAAAGAAAGTGACAAACAAAAAATGACACAACTCATGGCGAACCAAGGCCAACATAATAAACAAAATAAGCAATTTCCCACAGAAAGTGCTAGCTAGCCTGATAGAAATAAACAAACCAAAAGACAGTCGCTAACCCTAACTCCCTAATGTGAAAACGGTCCAAAGAAAATGGCAGTTCACCCCTACAGATTTAATACTATTTACAAAATATACAATTTATAACAAAACCACGTCACAAAACCTAACAATTCAAAAATGCTAAATAAGGTTTGGAAACCAAGAACAGCAAACAGGTGCTGATGCCAGAAAGAGCCTCGCTTGCTGTTGGGAACCGTACTTTTAAAACTCCAGGAAGTGTAGGATGGACCAATCAGCTTCCTGTACTGCCCCCCAATCCGGCCAATCAGGCAGGGCACCTATAAGAACAAGAAAATAAAAACAACACATATGGCCAGGACAGTAACATGGTCTACTAGTAATGAAGCACGATGGTTGGCAAACCAATAAAGTAGCAAAACAGCAATGAAAGAACAAAATTTGATGAAAATATAGAACAATTTCTATGAATAAATAGGCAGTAACACCAGCTTGTGCTGCCCGTAAACCCAAGCAAAAAAGCTTACAGCACCTGGTATTCCCAGGCGGTCTTCCTACCAAGTACTAACCAGGCCCGGCTCTATTTGGCTGCCGAGATCGGACGAGATCGGGCGCTTAGAGAGCGGTTTGGCCGTAAGCTGCATTTGACATCATCAACAGCTCTTAAAAACGCTAGAGAAGCAGAATGCATGACACTTACTAAGAAGAAGATAAATGTGGCAAAGTACAAAGTACTATAACTGTACTGGTCTGTTACGCCCCTGTCTAGGGGGTCAGGGTGCAACATACAAAGATAAATTAGCATGTTCCCTCTCCGATCCCCAAACCAAAATCCAGGATCGAGATGTTCCAACAGAATGATATTTATTTTAAACGAAAGAAAGTGACAAACAAAAAATGACACAACTCATGGCGAACCAAGGCCAACATAATAAACAAAATAAGCAATTTCCCACAGAAAGTGCTAGCTAGCCTGATAGAAATAAACAAACCAAAAGACAGTCGCTAACCCTAACTCCCTAATGTGAAAACGGTCCAAAGAAAATGGCAGTTCACCCCTACAGATTTAATACTATTTACAAAATATACAATTTATAACAAAACCACGTCACAAAACCTAACAATTCAAAAATGCTAAATAAGGTTTGGAAACCAAGAACAGCAAACAGGTGCTGATGCCAGAAAGAGCCTCGCTTGCTGTTGGGAACCGTACTTTTAAAACTCCAGGAAGTGTAGGATGGACCAATCAGCTTCCTGTACTGCCCCCCAATCCGGCCAATCAGGCAGGGCACCTATAAGAACAAGAAAATAAAAACAACACATATGGCCAGGACCGTAACATGGTCTACTAGTAATGAAGCACGATGGTTGGCAAACCAATAAAGTAGCAAAACAGCAATGAAAGAACAAAATTTGATGAAAATATAGAACAATTTCTATGAATAAATAGGCAGTAACACCAGCTTGTGCTGCCCGTAAACCCAAGCAAAAAAGCTTACAGCACCTGGTATTCCCAGGCGGTCTTCCTACCAAGTACTAACCAGGCCCGGTTCTATTTGGCTGCCGAGATCGGACGAGATCGGGCGCTTAGAGAGCGGTGTGGCCGTAAGCTGCATTTGACATCATCAACAGCTCTTAAAAACGCTGGAGAAGCAGAATGCATGACACTTGCTAAGAAGAAGATAAATGTGGCAAAGTACAAAGTACTATAACTGTACTGGTCTTTTACGCCCCTGTCTAGGGGGTCAGGGTGCAACATACAAAGATAAATTAGCATGTTCCCTCTCCGATCCCCAAACCAAAATCCAGGATCGAGATGTTCCAACAGAATGATATTTATTTTAAACGAAAGAAAGTGACAAACAAAAAATGACACAACTCAGGGCGAACCAAGGCCATCATAATAAACAAAATAAGCCATTTCCCACAGAAAGTGCTAGCTAGCCTGATAGAAATAAACAAACCAAAAGACAGTCGCTAACCCTAACTCCCTAATGTGAAAACGGTCCAAAGAAAATGGCAGTTCACCCCTACAGATTTAATACTATTTACAAAATATACAATTTATAACAAAACCACGTCACAAAACCTAACAATTCAAAAATGCTAAATACGGTTTGGAAACCAAGAACAGCAAACAGGTGCTGATGCCAGAAAGAGCCTCGCTTGCTGTTGGGAACCGTACTTTTAAAACTCCAGGAAGTGTAGGATGGACCAATCAGCTTCCTGTACTGCCCCCCAATCCGGCCAATCAGGCAGGGCACCTATAAGAACAAGAAAATAAAAACAACACATATGGCCAGGACCGTAACATGGTCTACTAGTAATGAAGCACGATGGTTGGCAAACCAATAAAGTAGCAAAACAGCAATGAAAGAACAAAATTTGATGAAAATATAGAACAATTTCTATGAATAAATAGGCAGTAACACCAGCTTGTGCTGCCCGTAAACCCAAGCAAAAAAGCTTACAGCACCTGGTATTCCCAGGCGGTCTTCCTACCAAGTACTAACCAGGCCCGGCTCTATTTGGCTGCCGAGATCGGACGAGATCGGGCGCTTAGAGAGCGGTGGGGCCGTAAGCTGCATTTGACATCATCAACAGCTCTTAAAAACGCTGGAGAAGCAGAATGCATGACACTTGCTAAGAAGAAGATAAATGTGGCAAAGTACAAAGTACTATAACTGTACTGGTCTGTTACGCCCCTGTCTAGGGGGTCAGGGTGCAACATACAAAGATAAATTAGCATGTTCCCTCTCCGATCCCCAAACCAAAATCCAGGATCGAGATGTTCCAACAGAATGATATTTATTTTAAACGAAAGAAAGTGACAAACAAAAAATGACACAACTCATGGCGAACCAAGGCCAACATAATAAACAAAATAAGCCATTTCCCACAGAAAGTGCTAGCTAGCCTGATAGAAATAAACAAACCAAAAGACAGTCGCTAACCCTAACTCCCTAATGTGAAAACGGTCCAAAGAAAATGGCAGTTCACCCCTACAGATTTAATACTATTTACAAAATATACAATTTATAACAAAACCACGTCACAAAACCTAACAATTCAAAAATGCTAAATAAGGTTTGGAAACCAAGAACAGCAAACAGGTGCTGATGCCAGAAAGAGCCTCGCTTGCTGTTAGGAACCGTACTTTTAAAACTCCAGGAAGTGTAGGATGGACCAATCAGCTTCCTGTACTGCCCCCCAATCCGGCCAATCAGGCAGGGCACCTATAAGAACAAGAAAATAAAAACAACACATATGGCCAGGACCGTAACATGGTCTACTAGTAATGAAGCACGATGGTTGGCAAACCAATAAAGTAGCAAAACAGCAATGAAAGAACAAAATTTGATGAAAATATAGAACAATTTCTATGAATAAATAGGCAGTAACACCAGCTTGTGCTGCCCGTAAACCCAAGCAAAAAAGCTTACAGCACCTGGTATTCCCAGGCGGTCTTCCTACCAAGTACTAACCAGGCCCGGCTCTATTTGGCTGCCGAGATCGGACGAGATCGGGCGCTTAGAGAGCGGTGTGGCCGTAAGCTGCATTTGACATCATCAACAGCTCTTAAAAACGCTGGAGAAGCAGAATGCATGACACTTGCTAAGAAGAAGATAAATATGGCAAAGTACAAAGTACTATAACTGTACTGGTCTGTTACGCCCCTGTCTAGGGGGTCAGGGTGAAACAGACAAAGATAAATTTGGATGTTCCCTCTCCGATCCTCAAACCAAAATCCAGGATTGAGATGTTCCAACAGAATGATATTTATTTTAAACGAAAGAAAGTGTCAAACAAAACATGACTCTACAACTCAGGGCGAACCAAGGCCAACATAATAAACAAAATAAGCCATTTCCCACCGAAAGTGTTAGCTAGCCTGATAGAAATAAACAAACCAAAAGATAGTCGCTAACCCTAACTCCCTAATGTGAAAACACTCCAAAGAAAATGGCAGTTCACCCCTACAGATTTAATACTATTTACAAAATATACAATTTATAAACAAATCCACGGCACAAAACCTAACAATTCAAAAATGCTAAATAAGGTTTGGAAACCAAGAAAAGCAAACAGGTGCTGATGCCAGAAAGAGCCTCGCTAGCTGTTGGGAACCGTACTTTTAAAACTCCAGGAAGTGTAGGATGGACCAATCAGCTTCCTGTACTGCCCCCCAATCCGGCCAATCAGGCAGGGCACCTATAAGAACAAGAAAATAAAAACAACACATATGGCCAGGACTGTAACATGGTCTACTAGTAATGAAGCACGATGGTTGGCAAACCAATAAAGTAGCAAAACAGCAATGAAAGAACAAAATTTGATGAAAATATAGAACAATTTCTATGAATAAATAGGCAGTAACACCAGCTTGTGCTGCCCGTAAACCCAAGCAAAGAAGCTTACAGCACCTGGTATTCCCAGGCGGTCTTCCTACCAAGTACTAACAAGGCCCGGCCATATTTGGCTGCTGAGATCGGACGGGATCGGGCGCTTAGAGAGCAGTGTGGCCGTAAGCTGCATTTGACATCATCAACAGCTCTTAAAAACGCTGGAGAAGCAGAATGCATGACACTTGCTAAGAAGAAGATAAATGTGGCAAAGTACAAAGTACTATAACTGTACTGGTCTGTTACGCCCCTGTCTAGGGGGTCAGGGTGCAACATACAAAGATAAATTAGCATGTTCCCTCTCCGATCCCCAAACCAAAATCCAGGATCGAGATGTTCCAACAGAATGATATTTATTTTAAACGAAAGAAAGTGTCAAACAAAACATGACACTACAACTCAGGGCGAACCAAGGCCAACATAATAAACAAAATAAGCCATTTCCCACAGAAAGTGCTAGCTAGCCTGATAGAAATAAACAAACCAAAAGACAGTCGCTAACCCTAACTCCCTAATGTGAAAACAGTCCAAAGAAAATGGCAGTTCACCCCTACAGATTTAATACTATTTACAAAATATACAATTTATAAACAAAACCACGGCACAAAACCTAACAATTCAAAAATGCTAAATAAGGTTTGGAAACCAAGAACAGCAAACAGGTGCTGATGCCAGAAAGAGCCTCGCTAGCTGTTGGGAACCGTACTTTTAAAACTCCAGGAAGTGTAGGATGGACCAATCAGCTTCCTGTACTGCCCCCCAATCCGGCCAATCAGGCAGGGCACCTATAAGAACAACAAAATAAAAACAACACATATGGCCAGGACCGTAACATGGTCTACTAGTAATGAAGCACGATGGTTGGCAAACCAATAAAGTAGCAAAACAGCAATGAAAGAACAAAATTTGATGAAAATATAGAACAATTTCTATGAATAAATAGGCAGTAACACCAGCTTGTGCTGCCCGTAAACCCAAGCAAAAAAGCTTACAGCACCTGGTATTCCCAGGCGGTCTTCCTACCAAGTACTAACCAGGCCCGGCTCTATTTGGCTGCCGAGATCTGACGAGATCGGGCACTTAGAGAGCGGTGGGGCCGTAAGCTGCATTTGACATCATCAACAGCTCTTAAAAACGCTGGAGAAGCAGAATGCATGACACTTGCTAAGAAGAAGATAAATGTGGCAAAGTACAAAGTACTATAACTGTACTGGTCTGTTACGCCCCTGTCTAGGGGGTCAGGGTGCAACATACAAAGATAAATTAGCATGTTCCCTCTCCGATCCCCAAACCAAAATCCAGGATCGAGATGTTCCAACAGAATGATATTTATTTTAAACGAAAGAAAGTGACAAACAAAAAATGACACAACTCATGGCGAACCAAGGCCAACATAATAAACAAAATAAGCCATTTCCCACAGAAAGTGCTAGGTAGCCTGATAGAAATAAACAAACCAAAAGACAGTCGCTAACCCTAACTCCCTAATGTGAAAACGGTCCAAAGAAAATGGCAGTTCACCCCTACAGATTTAATACTATTTACAAAATATACAATTTATAACAAAACCACGTCACAAAACCTAACAATTCAAAAATGCTAAATAAGGTTTGGAAACCAAGAACAGCAAACAGGTGCTGATGCCAGAAAGAGCCTCGCTTGCTGTTGGGAACCGTACTTTTAAAACTCCAGGAAGTGTAGGATGGACCAATCAGCTTCCTGTACTGCCCCCCAATCTGGCCAATCAGGCAGGGCACCTATAAGAACAAGAAAATAAAAACAACACATATGGCCAGGACCGTAACATGGTCTACTAGTAATGAAGCACGATGGTTGGCAAACCAATAAAGTAGCAAAACAGCAATGAAAGAACAAAATTTGATGAAAATATAGAACAATTTCTATGAATAAATAGGCAGTAACACCAGCTTGTGCTGCCCGTAAACCCAAGCAAAAAAGCTTACAGCACCTGGTATTCCCAGGCGGTCTTCCTACCAAGTACTAACCAGGCCCGGCTCTATTTGGCTGCCGAGATCGGACGAGATCGGGCGCTTAGAGAGCGGTGTGGCCGTAAGCTGCATTTGACATCATCAACAGCTCTTAAAAACGCTGGAGAAGCAGAATGCATGACACTTGCTAAGAAGAAGATAAATATGGCAAAGTACAAAGTACTATAACTGTACTGGTCTGTTACGCCCCTGTCTAGGGGGTCAGGGTGAAACATACAAAGATAAATTTGGATGTTCCCTCTCCGATCCTCAAACCAAAATCCAGGATTGAGATGTTCCAACAGAATGATATTTATTTTAAACGAAAGAAAGTGTCAAACAAAACATGACACTACAACTCATGGCGAACCAAGGCCAACATAATAAACAAAATAAGCCATTTCCCACAGAAAGTGTTAGCTAGCCTGATAAAAATAAACAAACCAAAAGATAGTCGCTAACCCTAACTCCCTAATGTGAAAACACTCCAAAGAAAATGGCAGTTCACCCCTACAGATTTAATACTATTTACAAAATATACAATTTATAAACAAAACCACGGCACAAAACCTAACAATTCAAAAATGCTAAATAAGGTTTGGAAACCAAGAACAGCAAACAGGTGCTGCTGCCAGAAAGAGCCTCGCTAGCTGTTGGGAACCGTACTTTTAAAACTCCAGGAAGTGAAGGATGGACCAATCAGCTTCCTGTACTGCCCCCCAATCCGGCAGATAAGGCAGGGCACCTATAAGAACAACAAAATAAAAACAACACATATGGCCAGGACCGTAACATGGTCTACTAGTAATGAAGCACGATGGTTGACAAACCAATAAAGTAGCAAAACAGCAATGAAAGAACAAAATTTGATGAAAATATGGAACAATTTCTATGAATAAATAGGCAGTAACACCAGCTTGTGCTGCCCGTAAACCCAAGCAAAAAAACTTACAGCACCTGGTATTCCCAGGCGGTCTTCCTACCAAGTACTAACCAGGCCCGGCTCTATTTGGCTGCCGAGATCGGACGAGATCGGGCGCTTAGAGAGCGGTGTGGCCGTAAGCTGCATTTGACATCATCAACAGCTCCTAAAAACGCTGGAGAAGCAGAATGCATGACACTTGCTAAGAAGAAGATAAATGTGGCAAAGTACAAAGTACTATAACTGTACTGGTCTGTTACGCCGCTGTCTAGGGGGTCAGGGTGCAACATACAAAGATAAATTAGCATGTTCCCTCTCCGATCCCCAAACCAAAATCCAGGATCGAGATGTTCCAACAGAATGATATTTATTTTAAACGAAAGAAAGTGTCAAACAAAACATGACACTACAACTCAGGGCGAACCAAGGCCAACATAATAAACAAAATAAGCCATTTCCCACAGAAAGTGCTAGCTAGCCTGATAGAAATAAACAAACCAAAAGACAGTCGCTAACCCTAACTCCCTAATGTGAAAACACTCCAAAGAAAATGGCAGTTCACCCCTACAGATTTAATACTATTTACAAAATATACAATTTATAAACAAAACCACGGCACAAAACCTAACAATTCAAAAATGCTAAATAAGGTTTGGAAACCAAGAACAGCAAACAGGTGCTGATGCCAGAAAGAGCCTCGCTAGCTGTTGGGAACCGTACTTTTAAAACTCCAGGAAGTGTAGGATGGACCAATCAGCTTCCTGTACTGCCCCCCAATCCGGCCAATCAGGCAGGGCACCTATAAGAACAACAAAATAAAAACAACACATATGGCCAGGACCGTAACATGGTCTACTAGTAATGAAGCACGATGGTTGGCAAACCAATAAAGTAGCAAAACAGCAATGAAAGAACAAAATTTGATGAAAATATAGAACAATTTCTATGAATAAATAGGCATTAACACCAGCTTGTGCTGCCCGTAAACCCAAGCAAAAAAGCTTACAGCACCTGGTATTCCCAGGCGGTCTTCCTACCAAGTACTAACCAGGCCCGGCTCTATTTGGCTGCCGAGATCGGACGAGATCAGGCGCTTAGAGAGCGGTGTGGCCGTAAGCTGCATTTGACATCATCAACAGCTCTTAAAAACGCTGGAGAAGCAGAATGCATGACACTTGCTAAGAAGAAGATAAATGTGGCAAAGTACAAAGTACTATAACTGTACTGGTCTGTTACGCCCCTGTCTAGGGGGTCAGGGTGCAACATACAAAGATAAATTAGCATGTTCCCTCTCCGATCCCCAAACCAAAATCCAGGATCGAGATGTTCCAACAGAATGATATTTATTTTAAACGAAAGAAAGTGACAAACAAAAAATGACACAACTCAGGGCGAACCAAGGCCAACATAATAAACAAAATAAGCCATTTCCCACAGAAAGTGCTAGCTAGCCTGATAGAAATAAACAAACCAAAAGACAGTCGCTAACCCTAACTCCCTAATGTGAAAACGGTCCAAAGAAAATGGCAGTTCACCCCTACAGATTTAATACTATTTACAAAATATACAATTTATAACAAAACCACGTCACAAAACCTAACAATTCAAAAATGCTAAATAAGGTTTGGAAACCAAGAACAGCAAACAGGTGCTGATGCCAGAAAGAGCCTCGCTTGCTGTTGGGAACCGTACTTTTAAAACTCCAGGAAGTGTAGGATGGACCAATCAGCTTCCTGTACTGCCCCCCAATCCGGCCAATCAGGCAGGGCACCTATAAGAACAAGAAAATAAAAACAACACATATGGCCAGGACCGTAACATGGTCTACTAGTAATGAAGCACGATGGTTGGCAAACCAATAAAGTAGCAAAACAGCAATGAAAGAACAAAATTTGATGAAAATATAGAACAATTTCTATGAATAAATAGGCAGTAACACCAGCTTGTGCTGCCCGTAAACCCAAGCAAAAAAGCTTACAGCACCTGGTATTCCCAGGCGGTCTTCCTACCAAGTACTAACCAGGCCCGGCTCTATTTGGCTGCCGAGATCGGACGAGATCGGGCGCTTAGAGAGCGGTGTGGCCGTAAGCTGCATTTGACATCATCAACAGCTCTTAAAAACGCTGGAGAAGCAGAATGCATGACACTTGCTAAGAAGAAGATAAATGTGGCAAAGTACAAAGTACTATAACTGTACTGGTCTGTTACGCCCCTGTCTAGGGGGTCAGGGTGCAACATACAAAGATAAATTAGGATGTTCCCTCTCCGGTCTCCAAACCATAATCCAGGATCGAGATGTTCCAACAGAATGATATTTATTTTAAACGAAAGAAAGTGTCAAACAAAACATGACACTACAACTCAGGGCGAACCAAGGCCAACATAATAAACAAAATAAGCCATTTCCCACAGAAAGTGCTAGCTAGCCTGATAGAAATAAACAAACCAAAAGACAGTCGCTAACCATAACTCCCTAATGTGAAAACAGTCCAAAGAAAATGGCAGTTCACCCCTACAGATTTAATACTATTTACAAAATATACAATTTATAAACAAAACCACGGCACAAAACCTAACAATTCAAAAATGCTAAATAAGGTTTGGAAACCAAGAACAGCAAACAGGTGCTGATGCCAGAAAGAGCCTCGCTAGCTGTTGGGAACCGTACTTTTAAAACTCCAGGAAGTGTAGGATGGACCAATCAGCTTCCTGTACTGCCCCCCAATCCGGCCAATCAGGCAGGGCACCTATAAGAAAAAGAAAATAAAAACAACACATATGGCCAGGACCGTAACATGGTCTACTAGTAATGAAGCACGATGGTTGGCAAACCAATAAAGTAGCAAAACAGCAATGAAAGAAAAAAATTTGATGAAAATATAGAACAATTTCTATGAATAAATAGGCAGTAACACCAGCTTGTGCTGCCCGTAAACCCAAGCAAAAAAGCTTACAGCACCTGGTATTCCCAGGCGGTCTTCCTACCAAGTACTAACCAGGCCCGGCTCTATTTGGCTGCCGAGATCGGACGAGATCGGGCGCTTAGAGAGCGGTGTGGCCGTAAGCTGCATTTGACATCATCAACAGCTCTTAAAAACGCTAGAGAAGCAGAATGCATGACACTTACTAAGAAGAAGATAAATGTGGCAAAGTACAAAGTACTATAACTGTACTGGTCTGTTACGCCCCTGTCTAGGGGGTCAGGGTGCAACATACAAAGATAAATTAGCATGTTCCCTCTCCGATCCCCAAACCAAAATCCAGGATCGAGATGTTCCAACAGAATGATATTTATTTTAAACGAAAGAAAGTGACAAACAAAAAATGACACAACTCATGGCGAACCAAGGCCAACATAATAAACAAAATAAGCCATTTCCCACAGAAAGTGCTAGCTAGCCTGATAGAAATAAACAAACCAAAAGACAGTCGCTAACCCTAACTCCCTAATGTGAAAACGGTCCAAAGAAAATGGCAGTTCACCCCTACAGATTTAATACTATTTACAAAATATACAATTTATAACAAAACCACGTCACAAAACCTAACAATTCAAAAATGCTAAATAAGGTTTGGAAACCAAGAACAGCAAACAGGTGCTGATGCCAGAAAGAGCCTCGCTTGCTGTTGGGAACCGTACTTTTAAAACTCCAGGAAGTGTAGGATGGACCAATCAGCTTCCTGTACTGCCCCCCAATCCGGCCAATCAGGCAGGGCACCTATAAGAACAAGAAAATAAAAACAACACATATGGCCAGGACCGTAACATGGTCTACTAGTAATGAAGCACGATGGTTGGCAAACCAATAAAGTAGCAAAACAGCAATGAAAGAACAAAATTTGATGAAAATATAGAACAATTTCTATGAATAAATAGGCAGTAACACCAGCTTGTGCTGCCCGTAAACCCAAGCAAAAAAGCTTACAGCACCTGGTATTCCCAGGCGGTCTTCCTACCAAGTACTAACCAGGCCCGGCTCTATTTGGCTGCCGAGATCGGACGAGATCGGGCGCTTAGAGAGCGGTGTGGCCGTAAGCTGCATTTGACATCATCAACAGCTCTTAAAAACGCTGGAGAAGCAGAATGCATGACACTTGCTAAGAAGAAGATAAATGTGGCAAAGTACAAAGTACTATAACTGTACTGGTCTGTTACGCCCCTGTCTAGGGGGTCAGGGTGCAACATACAAAGATAAATTAGCATGTTCCCTCTCCGATCCCCAAACCAAAATCCAGGATCGAGATGTTCCAACAGAATGATATTTATTTTAAACGAAAGAAAGTGACAAACAAAAAATGACACAACTCAGGGCGAACCAAGGCCAACATAATAAACAAAATAAGCCATTTCCCACAGAAAGTGCTAGCTAGCCTGATAGAAATAAACAAACCAAAAGACAGTCGCTAACCCTAACTCCCTAATGTGAAAACGGTCCAAAGAAAATGGCAGTTCACCCCTACAGATTTAATACTATTTACAAAATATACAATTTATAACAAAACCACGTCACAAAACCTAACAATTCAAAAATGCTAAATAAGGTTTGGAAACCAAGAACAGCAAACAGGTGCTGATGCCAGAAAGAGCCTCGCTTGCTGTTGGGAACCGTACTTTTAAAACTCCAGGAAGTGTAGGATGGACCAATCAGCTTCCTGTACTGCCCCCCAATCCGGCCAATCAGGCAGGGCACCTATAAGAACAAGAAAATAAAAACAACACATATGGCCAGGACCGTAACATGGTCTACTAGTAATGAAGCACGATGGTTGGCAAACCAATAAAGTAGCAAAACAGCAATGAAAGAACAAAATTTGATGAAAATATAGAACAATTTCTATGAATAAATAGGCAGTAACACCAGCTTGTGCTGCCCGTAAACCCAAGCAAAAAAGCTTACAGCACCTGGTATTCCCAGGCGGTCTTCCTACCAAGTACTAACCAGGCCCGGCTCTATTTGGCTGCCGAGATCGGACGAGATCGGGCGCTTAGAGAGCGGTGTGGCCGTAAGCTGCATTTGACATCATCAACAGCTCTTAAAAACGCTGGAGAAGCAGAATGCATGACACTTGCTAAGAAGAAGATAAATGTGGCAAAGTACAAAGTACTATAACTGTACTGGTCTGTTACGCCCCTGTCTAGGGGGTCAGGGTGCAACATACAAACATAAATTAGCATGTTCCCTCTCCGATCCCCAAACCAAAATCCAGGATCGAGATGTTCCAACAGAATGATATTTATTTTAAACGAAAGAAAGTGACAAACAAAAAATGACACAACTCAGGGCGAACCAAGGCCAACATAATAAACAAAATAAGCCATTTCCCACAGAAAGTGCTAGCTAGCCTGATAGAAATAAACAAACCAAAAGACAGTCGCTAACCCTAACTCCCTAATGTGAAAACGGTCCAAAGAAAATGGCAGTTCACCCCTACAGATTTAATACTATTTACAAAATATACAATTTATAACAAAACCACGTCACAAAACCTAACAATTCAAAAATGCTAAATAAGGTTTGGAAACCAAGAACAGCAAACAGGTGCTGATGCCAGAAAGAGCCTCGCTTGCTGTTGGGAACCGTACTTTTAAAACTCCAGGAAGTGTAGGATGGACCAATCAGCTTCCTGTACTGCCCCCCAATCCGGCCAATCAGGCAGGGCACCTATAAGAACAAGAAAATAAAAACAACACATATGGCCAGGACCGTAACATGGTCTACTAGTAATGAAACACGATGGTTGGCAAACCAATAAAGCAGCAAAACAGCAATGAAAGAACAAAATTTGATGAAAATATAGAACAATTTCTATGAATAAATAGGCAGTAACACCAGCTTGTGCTGCCCGTAAACCCAAGCAAAAAAGCTTACAGCACCTGGTATTCCCAGGCGGTCTTCCTACCAAGTACTAACCAGGCCCGGCTCTATTTGGCTGCCGAGATCGGACGAGATCGGGCGCTTAGAGAGCGGTGTGGCCGTAAGCTGCATTTGACATCATCAACAGCTCTTAAAAACGCTGGAGAAGCAGAATGCATGACACTTGCTAAGAAGAAGATAAATGTGGCAAAGTACAAAGTACTATAACTGTACTGGTCTGTTACGCCCCTGTCTAGGGGGTCAGGGTGCAACATACAAAGATAAATTAGGATGTTCCCTCTCCGGTCTCCAAACCATAATCCAGGATCGAGATGTTCCAACAGAATGATATTTATTTTAAACGAAAGAAAGTGTCAAACAAAACATGACACTACAACTCAGGGCGAACCAAGGCCAACATAATAAACAAAATAAGCCATTTCCCACAGAAAGTGCTAGCTAGCCTGATAGAAATAAACAAACCAAAAGACAGTCGCTAACCCTAACTCCTTAATGTGAAAACAAGTGAAAACAATCAAAAGAAAATGGCAGTCCACCCCTACAGATTTAATACTATTTACAAAATATACAATTTATAACAAAACCACGTCACAAAACCTAACAATTCAAAAATGCTAAATAAGGTTTGGAAACCAAGAACAGCAAACAGGTGCTGATGCCAGAAAGAGCCTCGCTTGCTGTTGGGAACCGTACTTTTAAAACTCCAGGAAGTGTAGGATGGACCAATCAGCTTCCTGTACTGCCCCCCAATCCGGTCAATCAGGCAGGGCACCTATAAGAACAAGAAAATAAAAACAACACATATGGCCAGGACCGTAACATGGTCTACTAGTAATGAAGCACGATGGTTGGCAAACCAATAAAGTAGCAAAACAGCAATGAAAGAACAAAATTTGATGAAAATATAGAACAATTTCTATGAATAAATAGGCAGTAACACCAGCTTGTGCTGCCCGTAAACCCAAGCAAAAAAGCTTACAGCACCTGGTATTCCCAGGCGGTCTTCCTACCAAGTACTAACCAGGCCCGGCTCTATTTGGCTGCCGAGATCGGACGAGTTCGGGCGCTTAGAGAGCGGTGTGGCCGTAAGCTGCATTTGACATCATCAACAGCTCCTAAAAACGCTGGAGAAGCAGAATGCATGACACTTGCTAAGAAGAAGATAAATGTGGCAAAGTACAAAGTACTATAACTGTACTGGTCTGTTACGCCCCTGTCTAGGGGGTCAGGGTGAAACATACAAAGATAAATTTGCATGTTCCCTCTCCGATCCTCAAACCAAAATCCAGGATTGAGATGTTCCAACAGAATGATATTTATTTTAAACGAAAGAAAGTGACAAACAAAAAATGACACAACTCATGGCGAACCAAGGCCAACATAATAAACAAAATAAGCCATTTCCCACAGAAAGTGCTAGCTAGCCTGATAGAAATAAACAAACCAAAAGACAGTCGCTAACCCTAACTCCCTAATGTGAAAACGGTCCAAAGAAAATGGCAGTTCACCCCTACAGATTTAATACTATTTACAAAATATACAATTTATAAACAAAACCACGGCACAAAACCTAACAATTCAAAAATGCTAAATAAGGTTTGGAAACCAAGAACAGCAAACAGGTGCTGATGCCAGAAAGAGCCTCGCTAGCTGTTGGGAACCGTACTTTTAAAACTCCAGGAAGTGTAGGATGGACCAATCAGCTTCCTGTACTGCCCCCCAATCCGGCCAATCAGGCAGGGCACCTATAAGAACAACAAAATAAAAACAACACATATGGCCAGGACCGTAACATGGTCTACTAGTAATGAAGCACGATGGTTGGCAAACCAATAAAGTAGCAAAACAGCAATTAAAGAACAAAATTTGATGAAAATATAGAACAATTTCTATGAATAAATAGGCAGTAACACCAGCTTGTGCTGCCCGTAAACCCAAGCAAAAAAGCTTACAGCACCTGGTATTCCCAGGCGGTCTTCCTACCAAGTACTAACCAGGCCCGGCTCTATTTGGCTGCCGAGATCGGACGAGATCGGGCGCTTAGAGAGCGGTGTGGCCGTAAGCTGCATTTGACATCATCAACAGCTCTTAAAAACGCTGGAGAAGCAGAATGCATGACACTTGCTAAGAAGAAGATAAATGTGGCAAAGTACAAAGTACTATAACTGTACTGGTCTGTTACGCCCCTGTCTAGGGGGTCAGGGTGCAACATACAAAGATAAATTAGCATGTTCCCTCTCCGATCCCCAAACCAAAATCCAGGATCGAGATGTTCCAACAGAATGATATTTATTTTAAACGAAAGAAAGTGACAAACAAAAAATGACACAACTCATGGCGAACCAAGGCCAACATAATAAACAAAATAAGCCATTTCCCACAGAAAGTGCTAGCTAGCCTGATAGAAATAAACAAACCAAAAGACAGTCGCTAACCCTAACTCCCTAATGTGAAAACGGTCCAAAGAAAATGGCAGTTCACCCCTACAGATTTAATACTATTTACAAAATATACAATTTATAACAAAACCACGTCACAAAACCTAACAATTCAAAAATGCTAAATAAGGTTTGGAAACCAAGAACAGCAAACAGGTGCTGATGCCAGAAAGAGCCTCGCTTGCTGTTGGGAACCGTACTTTTAAAACTCCAGGAAGTGTAGGATGGACCAATCAGCTTCCTGTACTGCCCCCCAATCCGGCCAATCAGGCAGGGCACCTATAAGAACAAGAAAATAAAAACAACACATATGGCCAGGACCGTAACATGGTCTACTAGTAATGAAGCACGATGGTTGGCAAACCAATAAAGTAGCAAAACAGCAATGAAAGAACAAAATTTGATGAAAATATAGAACAATTTCTATGAATAAATAGGCAGTAACACCAGCTTGTGCTGCCCGTAAACCCAAGCAAAAAAGCTTACAGCACCTGGTATTCCCAGGCGGTCTTCCTACCAAGTACTAACCAGGCCCGGCTCTATTTGGCTGCCGAGATCGGACGAGATCGGGCGCTTAGAGAGCGGTGTGGCCGTAAGCTGCATTTGACATCATCAACAGCTCTTAAAAACGCTGGAGAAGCAGAATGCATGACACTTGCTAAGAAGAAGATAAATGTGGCAAAGTACAAAGTACTATAACTGTACTGGTCTGTTACGCCCCTGTCTAGGGGGTCAGGGTGCAACATACAAAGATAAATTAGCATGTTCCCTCTCCGATCCCCAAACCAAAATCCAGGATCGAGATGTTCCAACAGAATGATATTTATTTTAAACGAAAGAAAGTGACAAACAAAAAATGACACAACTCATGGCGAACCAAGGCCAACATAATAAACAAAATAAGCCATTTCCCACAGAAAGTGCTAGCTAGCCTGATAGAAATAAACAAACCAAAAGACAGTCGCTAACCCTAACTCCCTAATGTGAAAACGGTCCAAAGAAAATGGCAGTTCACCCCTACAGATTTAATACTATTTACAAAATATACAATTTATAACAAAACCACGTCACAAAACCTAACAATTCAAAAATGCTAAATAAGGTTTGGAAACCAAGAACAGCAAACAGGTGCTGATGCCAGAAAGAGCCTCGCTTGCTGTTGGGAACCGTACTTTTAAAACTCCAGGAAGTGTAGGATGGACCAATCAGCTTCCTGTACTGCCCCCCAATCCGGCCAATCAGGCAGGGCACCTATAAGAACAAGAAAATAAAAACAACACATATGGCCAGGACCGTAACATGGTCTACTAGTAATGAAGCACGATGGTTGGCAAACCAATAAAGTAGCAAAACAGCAATGAAAGAACAAAATTTGATGAAAATATAGAACAATTTCTATGAATAAATAGGCAGTAACACCAGCTTGTGCTGCCCGTAAACCCAAGCAAAAAAGCTTACAGCACCTGGTATTCCCAGGCGGTCTTCCTACCAAGTACTAACCAGGCCCGGCTCTATTTGGCTGCCGAGATCGGACGAGATCGGGCGCTTAGAGAGCGGTGGGGCCGTAAGCTGCATTTGACATCATCAACAGCTCTTAAAAACGCTGGAGAAGCAGAATGCATGACACTTGCTAAGAAGAAGATAAATGTGGCAAAGTACAAAGTACTATAACTGTACTGGTCTGTTACGCCCCTGTCTAGGGGGTCAGGGTGCAACATACAAATATAAATTAGGATGTTCCCTCTCCGGTCTCCAAACCATAATCCAGGATCGAGATGTTCCAACAGAATGATATTTATTTTAAACGAAAGAAAGTGTCAAACAAAACATGACACTACAACTCAGGGCGAACCAAGGCCAACATAATAAACAAAATAAGCCATTTCCCACAGAAAGTGTTAGCTAGCCTGATAGAAATAAACAAACCAAAAGATAGTCGCTAACCCTAACTCCCTAATGTGAAAACACTCCAAAGAAAATGGCAGTTCACCCCTACAGATTTAATACTATTTACAAAATATACAATTTATAAACAAAACCACGGCACAAAACCTAACAATTCAAAAATGCTAAATAAGGTTTGGAAACCAAGAACAGCAAACAGGTGCTGCTGCCAGAAAGAGCCTCGCTAGCTGTTGGGAACCGTACTTTTAAAACTCCAGGAAGTGAAGGATGGACCAATCAGCTTCCTGTACTGCCCCCCAATCCGGCCAATAAGGCAGGGCACCTATAAGAACAACAAAATAAAAACAACACATATGGCCAGGACCGTAACATGGTCTACTAGTAATGAAGCACGATGGTTGGCAAACCAATAAAGTAGCAAAACAGCAATTAAAGAACAAAATTTGATGAAAATATAGAACAATTTCTATGAATAAATAGGCAGTAACACCAGCTTGTGCTGCCCGTAAACCCAAGCAAAAAAGCTTACAGCACCTGGTATTCCCAGGCGGTCTTCCTACCAAGTACTAACCAGGCCCGGCTCTATTTGGCTGCCGAGATCGGACGAGATCGGGCGCTTAGAGAGCGGTGTGGCCGTAAGCTGCATTTGACATCATCAACAGCTCTTAAAAACGCTGGAGAAGCAGAATGCATGACACTTGCTAAGAAGAAGATAAATGTGGCAAAGTACAAAGTACTATAACTGTACTGGTCTGTTACGCCCCTGTCTAGGGGGTCAGGGTGCAACATACAAAGATAAATTAGCATGTTCCCTCTCCGATCCCCAAACCAAAATCCAGGATCGAGATGTTCCAACAGAATGATATTTATTTTAAACGAAAGAAAGTGTCAAACAAAACATGACTCTACAACTCAGGGCGAACCAAGGCCAACATAATAAACAAAATAAGCCATTTCCCACAGAAAGTGCTAGCTAGCCTGATAGAAATAAACAAACCAAAAGACAGTCGCTAACCCTAACTCCCTAATGTGAAAACACTCCAAAGAAAATGGCAGTTCACCCCTACAGATTTAATACTATTTACAAAATATACAATTTATAAACAAAACCACGGCACAAAACCTAACAATTCAAAAATGCTAAATAAGGTTTGGAAACCAAGAACAGCAAACAGGTGCTGATGCCAGAAAGAGCCTCGCTAGCTGTTGGGAACCGTACTTTTAAAACTCCAGGAAGTGTAGGATGGACCAATCAGCTTCCTGTACTGCCCCCCAATCCGGCCAATCAGGCAGGGCACCTATAAGAACAACAAAATAAAAACAACACATATGGCCAGGACCGTAACATGGTCTACTAGTAATGAAGCACGATGGTTGACAAACCAATAAAGTAGCAAAACAGCAATGAAAGAACAAAATTTGATGAAAATATGGAACAATTTCTATGAATAAATAGGCAGTAACACCAGCTTGTGCTGCCCGTAAACCCAAGCAAAAAAACTTACAGCACCTGGTATTCCCAGGCGGTCTTCCTACCAAGTACTAACCAGGCCCAGCTCTATTTGGCTGCCGAGATCGGACGAGATCGGGCGCTTAGAGAGCGGTGTGGCCGTAAGCTGCATTTGACATCATCAACAGCTCTTAAAAACGCTGGAGAAGCAGAATGCATGACACTTGCTAAGAAGAAGATAAATGTGGCAAAGTACAAAGTACTATAACTGTACTGGTCTGTTACGCCCCTGTCTAGGGGGTCAGGGTGCAACATACAAAGATAAATTAGCATGTTCCCTCTCCGATCCCCAAACCAAAATCCAGGATCGAGATGTTCCAACAGAATGATATTTATTTTAAACGAAAGAAAGTGTCAAACAAAACATGACTCTACAACTCAGGGCGAACCAAGGCCAACATAATAAACAAAATAAGCCATTTCCCACAGAAAGTGCTAGCTAGCCTGATAGAAATAAACAAACCAAAAGACAGTCGCTAACCCTAACTCCCTAATGTGAAAACACTCCAAAGAAAATGGCAGTTCACCCCTACAGATTTAATACTATTTACAAAATATACAATTTATAAACAAAACCACGGCACAAAACCTAACAATTCAAAAATGCTAAATAAGGTTTGGAAACCAAGAACAGCAAACAGGTGCTGATGCCAGAAAGAGCCTCGCTTGCTGTTGGGAACCGTACTTTTAAAACTCCAGGAAGTGTAGGATGGACCAATCAGCTTCCTGTACTGCCCCCCAATCCGGCCAATCAGGCAGGGCACCTATAAGAACAACAAAATAAAAACAACACATATGGCCAGGACCGTAACATGGTCTACTAGTAATGAAGCACGATGGTTGACAAACCAATAAAGTAGCAAAACAGCAATGAAAGAACAAAATTTGATGAAAATATGGAACAATTTCTATGAATAAATAGGCAGTAACACCAGCTTGTGCTGCCCGTAAACCCAAGCAAAAAAACTTACAGCACCTGGTATTCCCAGGCGGTCTTCCTACCAAGTACTAACCAGGCCCAGCTCTATTTGGCTGCCGAGATCGGACGAGATCGGGCGCTTAGAGAGCGGTGTGGCCGTAAGCTGCATTTGACATCATCAACAGCTCCTAAAAACGCTGGATAAGCAGAATGCATGACACATGCTAATAAGAAGATAAATGTGGCAAAGTACAAAGTACTATAACTGTACTGGTCTGTTACGCCCCTGTCTAGGGGGTCAGGGTGAAACATACAAAGATAAATTTGCATGTTCCCTCTCCGATCCTCAAACCAAAATCCAGGATTGAGATGTTCCAACAGAATGATATTTATTTTAAACGAAAGAAAGTGTCAAACAAAACATGACACTACAACTCAGGGCGAACCAAGGCCAACATAATAAACAAAATAAGCCATTTCCCAAAGAAAGTGCTAGCTAGCCTGATAGAAATAAACAAACCAAAAGACAGTCGCTAACCCTAACTCCCTAATGTGAAAACGGTCCAAAGAAAATGGCAGTTCACCCCTACAGATTTAATACTATTTACAAAATATACAATTTATAACAAAACCACGTCACAAAACCTAACAATTCAAAAATGCTAAATAAGGTTTGGAAACCAAGAACAGCAAACAGGTGCTGATGCCAGAAAGAGCCTCGCTTGCTGTTGGGAACCGTACTTTTAAAACTCCAGGAAGTGTAGGATGGACCAATCAGCTTCCTGTACTGCCCCCCAATCTGGCCAATCAGGCAGGGCACCTATAAGAACAAGAAAATAAAAACAACACATATGGCCAGGACCGTAACATGGTCTACTAGTAATGAAGCACGATGGTTGGCAAACCAATAAAGTAGCAAAACAGCAATGAAAGAACAAAATTTGATGAAAATATAGAACAATTTCTATGAATAAATAGGCAGTAACACCAGCTTGTGCTGCCCGTAAACCCAAGCAAAAAAGCTTACAGCACCTGGTATTCCCAGGCGGTCTTCCTACCAAGTACTAACCAGGCCCGGTTCTATTTGGCTGCCGAGATCGGACGAGATCGGGCGCTTAGAGAGCGGTGTGGCCGTAAGCTGCATTTGACATCATCAACAGCTCTTAAAAACGCTGGAGAAGCAGAATGCATGACACTTGCTAAGAAGAAGATAAATGTGGCAAAGTACAAAGTACTATAACTGTACTGGTCTTTTACGCCCCTGTCTAGGGGGTCAGGGTGCAACATACAAAGATAAATTAGCATGTTCCCTCTCCGATCCCCAAACCAAAATCCAGGATCGAGATGTTCCAACAGAATGATATTTATTTTAAACGAAAGAAAGTGACAAACAAAAAATGACACAACTCATGGCGAACCAAGGCCAACATAATAAACAAAATAAGCCATTTCCCACAGAAAGTGCTAGCTAGCCTGATAGAAATAAACAAACCAAAAGACAGTCGCTAACCCTAACTCCCTAATGTGAAAACGGTCCAAAGAAAATGGCAGTTCACCCCTACAGATTTAATACTATTTACAAAATATACAATTTAAAACAAAACCACGTCACAAAACCTAACAATTCAAAAATGCTAAATAAGGTTTGGAAACCAAGAACAGCAAACAGGTGCTGATGCCAGAAAGAGCCTCGCTTGCTGTTAGGAACCGTACTTTTAAAACTCCAGGAAGTGTAGGATGGACCAATCAGCTTCCTGTACTGCCCCCCAATCCGGCCAATCAGGCAGGGCACCTATAAGAACAAGAAAATAAAAACAACACATATGGCCAGGACCGTAACATGGTCTACTAGTAATGAAGCACGATGGTTGGCAAACCAATAAAGTAGCAAAACAGCAATGAAAGAACAAAATTTGATGAAAATATAGAACAATTTCTATGAATAAATAGGCAGTAACACCAGCTTGTGCTGCCCGTAAACCCAAGCAAAAAAGCTTACAGCACCTGGTATTCCCAGGCGGTCTTCCTACCAAGTACTAACCAGGCCCGGCTCTATTTGGCTGCCGAGATCGGACGAGATCGGGCGCTTAGAGAGCGGTGTGGCCGTAAGCTGCATTTGACATCATCAACAGCTCTTAAAAACGCTGGAGAAGCAGAATGCATGACACTTGCTAAGAAGAAGATAAATATGGCAAAGTACAAAGTACTATAACTGTACTGGTCTGTTACGCCCCTGTCTAGGGGGTCAGGGTGAAACAGACAAAGATAAATTTGGATGTTCCCTCTCCGATCCTCAAACCAAAATCCAGGATTGAGATGTTCCAACAGAATGATATTTATTTTAAACGAAAGAAAGTGTCAAACAAAACATGACTCTACAACTCAGGGCGAACCAAGGCCAACATAATAAACAAAATAAGCCATTTCCCACCGAAAGTGTTAGCTAGCCTGATAGAAATAAACAAACCAAAAGATAGTCGCTAACCCTAACTCCCTAATGTGAAAACACTCCAAAGAAAATGGCAGTTCACCCCTACAGATTTAATACTATTTACAAAATATACAATTTATAACAAAACCACGTCACAAAACCTAACAATTCAAAAATGCTAAATAAGGTTTGGAAACCAAGAACAGCAAACAGGTGCTGATGCCAGAAAGAGCCTCGCTTGCTGTTGGGAACCGTACTTTTAAAACTCCAGGAAGTGTAGGATGGACCAATCAGCTTCCTGTACTGCCCCCCAATCCGGCAGATAAGGCAGGGCACCTATAAGAACAACAAAATAAAAACAACACATATGGCCAGGACCGTAACATGGTCTACTAGTAATGAAGCACGATGGTTGACAAACCAATAAAGTAGCAAAACAGCAATGAAAGAACAAAATTTGATGAAAATATGGAACAATTTCTATGAATAAATAGGCAGTAACACCAGCTTGTGCTGCCCGTAAACCCAAGCAAAAAAACTTACAGCACCTGGTATTCCCAGGCGGTCTTCCTACCAAGTACTAACCAGGCCCGGCTCTATTTGGCTGCCGAGATCGGACGAGATCGGGCGCTTAGAGAGCGGTGTGGCCGTAAGCTGCATTTGACATCATCAACAGCTCCTAAAAACGCTGGAGAAGCAGAATGCATGACACTTGCTAAGAAGAAGATAAATGTGGCAAAGTACAAAGTACTATAACTGTACTGGTCTGTTACGCCGCTGTCTAGGGGGTCAGGGTGCAACATACAAAGATAAATTAGCATGTTCCCTCTCCGATCCCCAAACCAAAATCCAGGATCGAGATGTTCCAACAGAATGATATTTATTTTAAACGAAAGAAAGTGTCAAACAAAACATGACACTACAACTCAGGGCGAACCAAGGCCAACATAATAAACAAAATAAGCCATTTCCCACAGAAAGTGCTAGCTAGCCTGATAGAAATAAACAAACCAAAAGACAGTCGCTAACCCTAACTCCCTAATGTGAAAACACTCCAAAGAAAATGGCAGTTCACCCCTACAGATTTAATACTATTTACAAAATATACAATTTATAACAAAACCACGTCACAAAACCTAACAATTCAAAAATGCTAAATAAGGTTTGGAAACCAAGAACAGCAAACAGGTGCTGATGCCAGAAAGAGCCTCGCTTGCTGTTGGGAACCGTACTTTTAAAACTCCAGGAAGTGTAGGATGGACCAATCAGCTTCCTGTACTGCCCCCCAATCCGGCCAATCAGGCAGGGCACCTATAAGAACAAGAAAATAAAAACAACACATATGGCCAGGACCGTAACATGGTCTACTAGTAATGAAGCACGATGGTTGGCAAACCAATAAAGTAGCAAAACAGCAATGAAAGAACAAAATTTGATGAAAATATAGAACAATTTCTATGAATAAATAGGCAGTAACACCAGCTTGTGCTGCCCGTAAACCCAAGCAAAAAAGCTTACAGCACCTGGTATTCCCAGGCGGTCTTCCTACCAAGTACTAACCAGGCCCGGCTCTATTTGGCTGCCGAGATCGGACGAGATCGGGCGCTTAGAGAGCGGTGTGGCCGTAAGCTGCATTTGACATCATCAACAGCTCTTAAAAACGCTGGAGAAGCAGAATGCATGACACTTGCTAAGAAGAAGATAAATGTGGCAAAGTACAAAGTACTATAACTGTACTGGTCTGTTACGCCCCTGTCTAGGGGGTCAGGGTGCAACATACAAACATAAATTAGCATGTTCCCTCTCCGATCCCCAAACCAAAATCCAGGATCGAGATGTTCCAACAGAATGATATTTATTTTAAACGAAAGAAAGTGACAAACAAAAAATGACACAACTCAGGGCGAACCAAGGCCAACATAATAAACAAAATAAGCCATTTCCCACAGAAAGTGCTAGCTAGCCTGATAGAAATAAACAAACCAAAAGACAGTCGCTAACCCTAACTCCCTAATGTGAAAACGGTCCAAAGAAAATGGCAGTTCACCCCTACAGATTTAATACTATTTACAAAATATACAATTTATAACAAAACCACGTCACAAAACCTAACAATTCAAAAATGCTAAATAAGGTTTGGAAACCAAGAACAGCAAACAGGTGCTGATGCCAGAAAGAGCCTCGCTTGCTGTTGGGAACCGTACTTTTAAAACTCCAGGAAGTGTAGGATGGACCAATCAGCTTCCTGTACTGCCCCCCAATCCGGCCAATCAGGCAGGGCACCTATAAGAACAAGAAAATAAAAACAACACATATGGCCAGGACCGTAACATGGTCTACTAGTAATGAAGCACGATGGTTGGCAAACCAATAAAGTAGCAAAACAGCAATGAAAGAACAAAATTTGATGAAAATATAGAACAATTTCTATGAATAAATAGGCAGTAACACCAGCTTGTGCTGCCCGTAAACCCAAGCAAAAAAGCTTACAGCACCTGGTATTCCCAGGCGGTCTTCCTACCAAGTACTAACCAGGCCCGGCTCTATTTGGCTGCCGAGATCGGACGAGATCGGGCGCTTAGAGAGCGGTGTGGCCGTAAGCTGCATTTGACATCATCAACAGCTCTTAAAAACGCTGGAGAAGCAGAATGCATGACACTTGCTAAGAAGAAGATAAATGTGGCAAAGTACAAAGTACTATAACTGTACTGGTCTGTTACGCCCCTGTCTAGGGGGTCAGGGTGCAACATACAAAGATAAATTAGGATGTTCCCTCTCCGGTCTCCAAACCATAATCCAGGATCGAGATGTTCCAACAGAATGATATTTATTTTAAACGAAAGAAAGTGTCAAACAAAACATGACACTACAACTCAGGGCGAACCAAGGCCAACATAATAAACAAAATAAGCCATTTCCCACAGAAAGTGCTAGCTAGCCTGATAGAAATAAACAAACCAAAAGACAGTCGCTAACCATAACTCCCTAATGTGAAAACAGTCCAAAGAAAATGGCAGTTCACCCCTACAGATTTAATACTATTTACAAAATATACAATTTATAAACAAAACCACGGCACAAAACCTAACAATTCAAAAATGCTAAATACGGTTTGGAAACCAAGAACAGCAAACAGGTGCTGATGCCAGAAAGAGCCTCGCTAGCTGTTGGGAACCGTACTTTTAAAACTCCAGGAAGTGTAGGATGGACCAATCAGCTTCCTGTACTGCCCCCCAATCCGGCCAATCAGGCAGGGCACCTATAAGAAAAAGAAAATAAAAACAACACATATGGCCAGGACCGTAACATGGTCTACTAGTAATGAAGCACGATGGTTGGCAAACCAATAAAGTAGCAAAACAGCAATGAAAGAACAAAATTTGATGAAAATATAGAACAATTTCTATGAATAAATAGGCAGTAACACCAGCTTGTGCTGCCCGTAAACCCAAGCAAAAAAGCTTACAGCACCTGGTATTCCCAGGCGGTCTTCCTACCAAGTACTAACCAGGCCCGGCTCTATTTGGCTGCCGAGATCGGACGAGATCGGGCGCTTAGAGAGCGGTGGGGCCGTAAGCTGCATTTGACATCATCAACAGCTCTTAAAAACGCTGGAGAAGCAGAATGCATGACACTTGCTAAGAAGAAGATAAATGTGGCAAAGTACAAAGTACTATAACTGTACTGGTCTGTTACGCCCCTGTCTAGGGGGTCAGGGTGCAACATACAAAGATAAATTAGGATGTTCCCTCTCCGGTCTCCAAACCATAATCCAGGATCGAGATGTTCCAACAGAATGATATTTATTTTAAACGAAAGAAAGTGTCAAACAAAACATGACACTACAACTCAGGGCGAACCAAGGCCAACATAATAAACAAAATAAGCCATTTCCCACAGAAAGTGCTAGCTAGCCTGATAGAAATAAACAAACCAAAAGACAGTCGCTAACCCTAACTCCCTAATGTGAAAACGGTCCAAAGAAAATGGCAGTTCACCCCTACAGATTTAATACTATTTACAAAATATACAATTTATAACAAAACCACGTCACAAAACCTAACAATTCAAAAATGCTAAATAAGGTTTGGAAACCAAGAACAGCAAACAGGTGCTGATGCCAGAAAGAGCCTCGCTTGCTGTTGGGAACCGTACTTTTAAAACTCCAGGAAGTGTAGGATGGACCAATCAGCTTCCTGTACTGCCCCCCAATCCGGCCAATCAGGCAGGGCACCTATAAGAACAAGAAAATAAAAACAACACATATGGCCAGGACCGTAACATGGTCTACTAGTAATGAAGCACGATGGTTGGCAAACCAATAAAGTAGCAAAACAGCAATGAAAGAACAAAATTTGATGAAAATATAGAACAATTTCTATGAATAAATAGGCAGTAACACCAGCTTGTGCTGCCCGTAAACCCAAGCAAAAAAGCTTACAGCACCTGGTATTCCCAGGCGGTCTTCCTACCAAGTACTAACCAGGCCCGGCTCTATTTGGCTGCCGAGATCGGACGAGATCGGGCGCTTAGAGAGCGGTGTGGCCGTAAGCTGCATTTGACATCATCAACAGCTCTTAAAAACGCTGGAGAAGCAGAATGCATGACACTTGCTAAGAAGAAGATAAATGTGGCAAAGTACAAAGTACTATAACTGTACTGGTCTGTTACGCCCCTGTCTAGGGGGTCAGGGTGCAACATACAAAGATAAATTAGGATGTTCCCTCTCCGGTCTCCAAACCATAATCCAGGATCGAGATGTTCCAACAGAATGATATTTATTTTAAACGAAAGAAAGTGTCAAACAAAACATGACACTACAACTCAGGGCGAACCAAGGCCAACATAATAAACAAAATAAGCCATTTCCCACAGAAAGTGCTAGCTAGCCTGATAGAAATAAACAAACCAAAAGACAGTCGCTAACCATAACTCCCTAATGTGAAAACAGTCCAAAGAAAATGGCAGTTCACCCCTACAGATTTAATACTATTTACAAAATATACAATTTATAAACAAAACCACGGCACAAAACCTAACAATTCAAAAATGCTAAATAAGGTTTGGAAACCAAGAACAGCAAACAGGTGCTGATGCCAGAAAGAGCCTCGCTAGCTGTTGGGAACCGTACTTTTAAAACTCCAGGAAGTGTAGGATGGACCAATCAGCTTCCTGTACTGCCCCCCAATCCGGCCAATCAGGCAGGGCACCTATAAGAAAAAGAAAATAAAAACAACACATATGGCCAGGACCGTAACATGGTCTACTAGTAATGAAGCACGATGGTTGGCAAACCAATAAAGTAGCAAAACAGCAATGAAAGAAAAAAATTTGATGAAAATATAGAACAATTTCTATGAATAAATAGGCAGTAACACCAGCTTGTGCTGCCCGTAAACCCAAGCAAAAAAGCTTACAGCACCTGGTATTCCCAGGCGGTCTTCCTACCAAGTACTAACCAGGCCCGGCTCTATTTGGCTGCCGAGATCGGACGAGATCGGGCGCTTAGAGAGCGGTGTGGCCGTAAGCTGCATTTGACATCATCAACAGCTCTTAAAAACGCTAGAGAAGCAGAATGCATGACACTTACTAAGAAGAAGATAAATGTGGCAAAGTACAAAGTACTATAACTGTACTGGTCTGTTACGCCCCTGTCTAGGGGGTCAGGGTGCAACATACAAAGATAAATTAGCATGTTCCCTCTCCGATCCCCAAACCAAAATCCAGGATCGAGATGTTCCAACAGAATGATATTTATTTTAAACGAAAGAAAGTGACAAACAAAAAATGACACAACTCATGGCGAACCAAGGCCAACATAATAAACAAAATAAGCCATTTCCCACAGAAAGTGCTAGCTAGCCTGATAGAAATAAACAAACCAAAAGACAGTCGCTAACCCTAACTCCCTAATGTGAAAACGGTCCAAAGAAAATGGCAGTTCACCCCTACAGATTTAATACTATTTACAAAATATACAATTTATAACAAAACCACGTCACAAAACCTAACAATTCAAAAATGCTAAATAAGGTTTGGAAACCAAGAACAGCAAACAGGTGCTGATGCCAGAAAGAGCCTCGCTTGCTGTTGGGAACCGTACTTTTAAAACTCCAGGAAGTGTAGGATGGACCAATCAGCTTCCTGTACTGCCCCCCAATCCGGCCAATCAGGCAGGGCACCTATAAGAACAAGAAAATAAAAACAACACATATGGCCAGGACCGTAACATGGTCTACTAGTAATGAAGCACGATGGTTGGCAAACCAATAAAGTAGCAAAACAGCAATGAAAGAACAAAATTTGATGAAAATATAGAACAATTTCTATGAATAAATAGGCAGTAACACCAGCTTGTGCTGCCCGTAAACCCAAGCAAAAAAGCTTACAGCACCTGGTATTCCCAGGCGGTCTTCCTACCAAGTACTAACCAGGCCCGGCTCTATTTGGCTGCCGAGATCGGACGAGATCGGGCGCTTAGAGAGCGGTGTGGCCGTAAGCTGCATTTGACATCATCAACAGCTCTTAAAAACGCTGGAGAAGCAGAATGCATGACACTTGCTAAGAAGAAGATAAATGTGGCAAAGTACAAAGTACTATAACTGTACTGGTCTGTTACGCCCCTGTCTAGGGGGTCAGGGTGCAACATACAAAGATAAATTAGCATGTTCCCTCTCCGATCCCCAAACCAAAATCCAGGATCGAGATGTTCCAACAGAATGATATTTATTTTAAACGAAAGAAAGTGACAAACAAAAAATGACACAACTCAGGGCGAACCAAGGCCAACATAATAAACAAAATAAGCCATTTCCCACAGAAAGTGCTAGCTAGCCTGATAGAAATAAACAAACCAAAAGACAGTCGCTAACCCTAACTCCCTAATGTGAAAACGGTCCAAAGAAAATGGCAGTTCACCCCTACAGATTTAATACTATTTACAAAATATACAATTTATAACAAAACCACGTCACAAAACCTAACAATTCAAAAATGCTAAATAAGGTTTGGAAACCAAGAACAGCAAACAGGTGCTGATGCCAGAAAGAGCCTCGCTTGCTGTTGGGAACCGTACTTTTAAAACTCCAGGAAGTGTAGGATGGACCAATCAGCTTCCTGTACTGCCCCCCAATCCGGCCAATCAGGCAGGGCACCTATAAGAACAAGAAAATAAAAACAACACATATGGCCAGGACCGTAACATGGTCTACTAGTAATGAAGCACGATGGTTGGCAAACCAATAAAGTAGCAAAACAGCAATGAAAGAACAAAATTTGATGAAAATATAGAACAATTTCTATGAATAAATAGGCAGTAACACCAGCTTGTGCTGCCCGTAAACCCAAGCAAAAAAGCTTACAGCACCTGGTATTCCCAGGCGGTCTTCCTACCAAGTACTAACCAGGCCCGGCTCTATTTGGCTGCCGAGATCGGACGAGATCGGGCGCTTAGAGAGCGGTGTGGCCGTAAGCTGCATTTGACATCATCAACAGCTCTTAAAAACGCTGGAGAAGCAGAATGCATGACACTTGCTAAGAAGAAGATAAATGTGGCAAAGTACAAAGTACTATAACTGTACTGGTCTGTTACGCCCCTGTCTAGGGGGTCAGGGTGCAACATACAAACATAAATTAGCATGTTCCCTCTCCGATCCCCAAACCAAAATCCAGGATCGAGATGTTCCAACAGAATGATATTTATTTTAAACGAAAGAAAGTGACAAACAAAAAATGACACAACTCAGGGCGAACCAAGGCCAACATAATAAACAAAATAAGCCATTTCCCACAGAAAGTGCTAGCTAGCCTGATAGAAATAAACAAACCAAAAGACAGTCGCTAACCCTAACTCCCTAATGTGAAAACGGTCCAAAGAAAATGGCAGTTCACCCCTACAGATTTAATACTATTTACAAAATATACAATTTATAACAAAACCACGTCACAAAACCTAACAATTCAAAAATGCTAAATAAGGTTTGGAAACCAAGAACAGCAAACAGGTGCTGATGCCAGAAAGAGCCTCGCTTGCTGTTGGGAACCGTACTTTTAAAACTCCAGGAAGTGTAGGATGGACCAATCAGCTTCCTGTACTGCCCCCCAATCCGGCCAATCAGGCAGGGCACCTATAAGAACAAGAAAATAAAAACAACACATATGGCCAGGACCGTAACATGGTCTACTAGTAATGAAACACGATGGTTGGCAAACCAATAAAGCAGCAAAACAGCAATGAAAGAACAAAATTTGATGAAAATATAGAACAATTTCTATGAATAAATAGGCAGTAACACCAGCTTGTGCTGCCCGTAAACCCAAGCAAAAAAGCTTACAGCACCTGGTATTCCCAGGCGGTCTTCCTACCAAGTACTAACCAGGCCCGGCTCTATTTGGCTGCCGAGATCGGACGAGATCGGGCGCTTAGAGAGCGGTGTGGCCGTAAGCTGCATTTGACATCATCAACAGCTCTTAAAAACGCTGGAGAAGCAGAATGCATGACACTTGCTAAGAAGAAGATAAATGTGGCAAAGTACAAAGTACTATAACTGTACTGGTCTGTTACGCCCCTGTCTAGGGGGTCAGGGTGCAACATACAAAGATAAATTAGGATGTTCCCTCTCCGGTCTCCAAACCATAATCCAGGATCGAGATGTTCCAACAGAATGATATTTATTTTAAACGAAAGAAAGTGTCAAACAAAACATGACACTACAACTCAGGGCGAACCAAGGCCAACATAATAAACAAAATAAGCCATTTCCCACAGAAAGTGCTAGCTAGCCTGATAGAAATAAACAAACCAAAAGACAGTCGCTAACCCTAACTCCTTAATGTGAAAACAAGTGAAAACAATCAAAAGAAAATGGCAGTCCACCCCTACAGATTTAATACTATTTACAAAATATACAATTTATAACAAAACCACGTCACAAAACCTAACAATTCAAAAATGCTAAATAAGGTTTGGAAACCAAGAACAGCAAACAGGTGCTGATGCCAGAAAGAGCCTCGCTTGCTGTTGGGAACCGTACTTTTAAAACTCCAGGAAGTGTAGGATGGACCAATCAGCTTCCTGTACTGCCCCCCAATCCGGTCAATCAGGCAGGGCACCTATAAGAACAAGAAAATAAAAACAACACATATGGCCAGGACCGTAACATGGTCTACTAGTAATGAAGCACGATGGTTGGCAAACCAATAAAGTAGCAAAACAGCAATGAAAGAACAAAATTTGATGAAAATATAGAACAATTTCTATGAATAAATAGGCAGTAACACCAGCTTGTGCTGCCCGTAAACCCAAGCAAAAAAGCTTACAGCACCTGGTATTCCCAGGCGGTCTTCCTACCAAGTACTAACCAGGCCCGGCTCTATTTGGCTGCCGAGATCGGACGAGTTCGGGCGCTTAGAGAGCGGTGTGGCCGTAAGCTGCATTTGACATCATCAACAGCTCCTAAAAACGCTGGAGAAGCAGAATGCATGACACTTGCTAAGAAGAAGATAAATGTGGCAAAGTACAAAGTACTATAACTGTACTGGTCTGTTACGCCCCTGTCTAGGGGGTCAGGGTGAAACATACAAAGATAAATTTGCATGTTCCCTCTCCGATCCTCAAACCAAAATCCAGGATTGAGATGTTCCAACAGAATGATATTTATTTTAAACGAAAGAAAGTGACAAACAAAAAATGACACAACTCATGGCGAACCAAGGCCAACATAATAAACAAAATAAGCCATTTCCCACAGAAAGTGCTAGCTAGCCTGATAGAAATAAACAAACCAAAAGACAGTCGCTAACCCTAACTCCCTAATGTGAAAACGGTCCAAAGAAAATGGCAGTTCACCCCTACAGATTTAATACTATTTACAAAATATACAATTTATAAACAAAACCACGGCACAAAACCTAACAATTCAAAAATGCTAAATAAGGTTTGGAAACCAAGAACAGCAAACAGGTGCTGATGCCAGAAAGAGCCTCGCTAGCTGTTGGGAACCGTACTTTTAAAACTCCAGGAAGTGTAGGATGGACCAATCAGCTTCCTGTACTGCCCCCCAATCCGGCCAATCAGGCAGGGCACCTATAAGAACAACAAAATAAAAACAACACATATGGCCAGGACCGTAACATGGTCTACTAGTAATGAAGCACGATGGTTGGCAAACCAATAAAGTAGCAAAACAGCAATTAAAGAACAAAATTTGATGAAAATATAGAACAATTTCTATGAATAAATAGGCAGTAACACCAGCTTGTGCTGCCCGTAAACCCAAGCAAAAAAGCTTACAGCACCTGGTATTCCCAGGCGGTCTTCCTACCAAGTACTAACCAGGCCCGGCTCTATTTGGCTGCCGAGATCGGACGAGATCGGGCGCTTAGAGAGCGGTGTGGCCGTAAGCTGCATTTGACATCATCAACAGCTCTTAAAAACGCTGGAGAAGCAGAATGCATGACACTTGCTAAGAAGAAGATAAATGTGGCAAAGTACAAAGTACTATAACTGTACTGGTCTGTTACGCCCCTGTCTAGGGGGTCAGGGTGCAACATACAAAGATAAATTAGCATGTTCCCTCTCCGATCCCCAAACCAAAATCCAGGATCGAGATGTTCCAACAGAATGATATTTATTTTAAACGAAAGAAAGTGACAAACAAAAAATGACACAACTCATGGCGAACCAAGGCCAACATAATAAACAAAATAAGCCATTTCCCACAGAAAGTGCTAGCTAGCCTGATAGAAATAAACAAACCAAAAGACAGTCGCTAACCCTAACTCCCTAATGTGAAAACGGTCCAAAGAAAATGGCAGTTCACCCCTACAGATTTAATACTATTTACAAAATATACAATTTATAACAAAACCACGTCACAAAACCTAACAATTCAAAAATGCTAAATAAGGTTTGGAAACCAAGAACAGCAAACAGGTGCTGATGCCAGAAAGAGCCTCGCTTGCTGTTGGGAACCGTACTTTTAAAACTCCAGGAAGTGTAGGATGGACCAATCAGCTTCCTGTACTGCCCCCCAATCCGGCCAATCAGGCAGGGCACCTATAAGAACAAGAAAATAAAAACAACACATATGGCCAGGACCGTAACATGGTCTACTAGTAATGAAGCACGATGGTTGGCAAACCAATAAAGTAGCAAAACAGCAATGAAAGAACAAAATTTGATGAAAATATAGAACAATTTCTATGAATAAATAGGCAGTAACACCAGCTTGTGCTGCCCGTAAACCCAAGCAAAAAAGCTTACAGCACCTGGTATTCCCAGGCGGTCTTCCTACCAAGTACTAACCAGGCCCGGCTCTATTTGGCTGCCGAGATCGGACGAGATCGGGCGCTTAGAGAGCGGTGTGGCCGTAAGCTGCATTTGACATCATCAACAGCTCTTAAAAACGCTGGAGAAGCAGAATGCATGACACTTGCTAAGAAGAAGATAAATGTGGCAAAGTACAAAGTACTATAACTGTACTGGTCTGTTACGCCCCTGTCTAGGGGGTCAGGGTGCAACATACAAAGATAAATTAGCATGTTCCCTCTCCGATCCCCAAACCAAAATCCAGGATCGAGATGTTCCAACAGAATGATATTTATTTTAAACGAAAGAAAGTGACAAACAAAAAATGACACAACTCATGGCGAACCAAGGCCAACATAATAAACAAAATAAGCCATTTCCCACAGAAAGTGCTAGCTAGCCTGATAGAAATAAACAAACCAAAAGACAGTCGCTAACCCTAACTCCCTAATGTGAAAACGGTCCAAAGAAAATGGCAGTTCACCCCTACAGATTTAATACTATTTACAAAATATACAATTTATAACAAAACCACGTCACAAAACCTAACAATTCAAAAATGCTAAATAAGGTTTGGAAACCAAGAACAGCAAACAGGTGCTGATGCCAGAAAGAGCCTCGCTTGCTGTTGGGAACCGTACTTTTAAAACTCCAGGAAGTGTAGGATGGACCAATCAGCTTCCTGTACTGCCCCCCAATCCGGCCAATCAGGCAGGGCACCTATAAGAACAAGAAAATAAAAACAACACATATGGCCAGGACCGTAACATGGTCTACTAGTAATGAAGCACGATGGTTGGCAAACCAATAAAGTAGCAAAACAGCAATGAAAGAACAAAATTTGATGAAAATATAGAACAATTTCTATGAATAAATAGGCAGTAACACCAGCTTGTGCTGCCCGTAAACCCAAGCAAAAAAGCTTACAGCACCTGGTATTCCCAGGCGGTCTTCCTACCAAGTACTAACCAGGCCCGGCTCTATTTGGCTGCCGAGATCGGACGAGATCGGGCGCTTAGAGAGCGGTGGGGCCGTAAGCTGCATTTGACATCATCAACAGCTCTTAAAAACGCTGGAGAAGCAGAATGCATGACACTTGCTAAGAAGAAGATAAATGTGGCAAAGTACAAAGTACTATAACTGTACTGGTCTGTTACGCCCCTGTCTAGGGGGTCAGGGTGCAACATACAAATATAAATTAGGATGTTCCCTCTCCGGTCTCCAAACCATAATCCAGGATCGAGATGTTCCAACAGAATGATATTTATTTTAAACGAAAGAAAGTGTCAAACAAAACATGACACTACAACTCAGGGCGAACCAAGGCCAACATAATAAACAAAATAAGCCATTTCCCACAGAAAGTGTTAGCTAGCCTGATAGAAATAAACAAACCAAAAGATAGTCGCTAACCCTAACTCCCTAATGTGAAAACACTCCAAAGAAAATGGCAGTTCACCCCTACAGATTTAATACTATTTACAAAATATACAATTTATAAACAAAACCACGGCACAAAACCTAACAATTCAAAAATGCTAAATAAGGTTTGGAAACCAAGAACAGCAAACAGGTGCTGCTGCCAGAAAGAGCCTCGCTAGCTGTTGGGAACCGTACTTTTAAAACTCCAGGAAGTGAAGGATGGACCAATCAGCTTCCTGTACTGCCCCCCAATCCGGCCAATAAGGCAGGGCACCTATAAGAACAACAAAATAAAAACAACACATATGGCCAGGACCGTAACATGGTCTACTAGTAATGAAGCACGATGGTTGGCAAACCAATAAAGTAGCAAAACAGCAATTAAAGAACAAAATTTGATGAAAATATAGAACAATTTCTATGAATAAATAGGCAGTAACACCAGCTTGTGCTGCCCGTAAACCCAAGCAAAAAAGCTTACAGCACCTGGTATTCCCAGGCGGTCTTCCTACCAAGTACTAACCAGGCCCGGCTCTATTTGGCTGCCGAGATCGGACGAGATCGGGCGCTTAGAGAGCGGTGTGGCCGTAAGCTGCATTTGACATCATCAACAGCTCTTAAAAACGCTGGAGAAGCAGAATGCATGACACTTGCTAAGAAGAAGATAAATGTGGCAAAGTACAAAGTACTATAACTGTACTGGTCTGTTACGCCCCTGTCTAGGGGGTCAGGGTGCAACATACAAAGATAAATTAGCATGTTCCCTCTCCGATCCCCAAACCAAAATCCAGGATCGAGATGTTCCAACAGAATGATATTTATTTTAAACGAAAGAAAGTGTCAAACAAAACATGACTCTACAACTCAGGGCGAACCAAGGCCAACATAATAAACAAAATAAGCCATTTCCCACAGAAAGTGCTAGCTAGCCTGATAGAAATAAACAAACCAAAAGACAGTCGCTAACCCTAACTCCCTAATGTGAAAACACTCCAAAGAAAATGGCAGTTCACCCCTACAGATTTAATACTATTTACAAAATATACAATTTATAAACAAAACCACGGCACAAAACCTAACAATTCAAAAATGCTAAATAAGGTTTGGAAACCAAGAACAGCAAACAGGTGCTGATGCCAGAAAGAGCCTCGCTAGCTGTTGGGAACCGTACTTTTAAAACTCCAGGAAGTGTAGGATGGACCAATCAGCTTCCTGTACTGCCCCCCAATCCGGCCAATCAGGCAGGGCACCTATAAGAACAACAAAATAAAAACAACACATATGGCCAGGACCGTAACATGGTCTACTAGTAATGAAGCACGATGGTTGACAAACCAATAAAGTAGCAAAACAGCAATGAAAGAACAAAATTTGATGAAAATATGGAACAATTTCTATGAATAAATAGGCAGTAACACCAGCTTGTGCTGCCCGTAAACCCAAGCAAAAAAACTTACAGCACCTGGTATTCCCAGGCGGTCTTCCTACCAAGTACTAACCAGGCCCAGCTCTATTTGGCTGCCGAGATCGGACGAGATCGGGCGCTTAGAGAGCGGTGTGGCCGTAAGCTGCATTTGACATCATCAACAGCTCTTAAAAACGCTGGAGAAGCAGAATGCATGACACTTGCTAAGAAGAAGATAAATGTGGCAAAGTACAAAGTACTATAACTGTACTGGTCTGTTACGCCCCTGTCTAGGGGGTCAGGGTGCAACATACAAAGATAAATTAGCATGTTCCCTCTCCGATCCCCAAACCAAAATCCAGGATCGAGATGTTCCAACAGAATGATATTTATTTTAAACGAAAGAAAGTGTCAAACAAAACATGACTCTACAACTCAGGGCGAACCAAGGCCAACATAATAAACAAAATAAGCCATTTCCCACAGAAAGTGCTAGCTAGCCTGATAGAAATAAACAAACCAAAAGACAGTCGCTAACCCTAACTCCCTAATGTGAAAACACTCCAAAGAAAATGGCAGTTCACCCCTACAGATTTAATACTATTTACAAAATATACAATTTATAAACAAAACCACGGCACAAAACCTAACAATTCAAAAATGCTAAATAAGGTTTGGAAACCAAGAACAGCAAACAGGTGCTGATGCCAGAAAGAGCCTCGCTTGCTGTTGGGAACCGTACTTTTAAAACTCCAGGAAGTGTAGGATGGACCAATCAGCTTCCTGTACTGCCCCCCAATCCGGCCAATCAGGCAGGGCACCTATAAGAACAACAAAATAAAAACAACACATATGGCCAGGACCGTAACATGGTCTACTAGTAATGAAGCACGATGGTTGACAAACCAATAAAGTAGCAAAACAGCAATGAAAGAACAAAATTTGATGAAAATATGGAACAATTTCTATGAATAAATAGGCAGTAACACCAGCTTGTGCTGCCCGTAAACCCAAGCAAAAAAACTTACAGCACCTGGTATTCCCAGGCGGTCTTCCTACCAAGTACTAACCAGGCCCAGCTCTATTTGGCTGCCGAGATCGGACGAGATCGGGCGCTTAGAGAGCGGTGTGGCCGTAAGCTGCATTTGACATCATCAACAGCTCCTAAAAACGCTGGATAAGCAGAATGCATGACACATGCTAATAAGAAGATAAATGTGGCAAAGTACAAAGTACTATAACTGTACTGGTCTGTTACGCCCCTGTCTAGGGGGTCAGGGTGAAACATACAAAGATAAATTTGCATGTTCCCTCTCCGATCCTCAAACCAAAATCCAGGATTGAGATGTTCCAACAGAATGATATTTATTTTAAACGAAAGAAAGTGTCAAACAAAACATGACACTACAACTCAGGGCGAACCAAGGCCAACATAATAAACAAAATAAGCCATTTCCCAAAGAAAGTGCTAGCTAGCCTGATAGAAATAAACAAACCAAAAGACAGTCGCTAACCCTAACTCCCTAATGTGAAAACGGTCCAAAGAAAATGGCAGTTCACCCCTACAGATTTAATACTATTTACAAAATATACAATTTATAACAAAACCACGTCACAAAACCTAACAATTCAAAAATGCTAAATAAGGTTTGGAAACCAAGAACAGCAAACAGGTGCTGATGCCAGAAAGAGCCTCGCTTGCTGTTGGGAACCGTACTTTTAAAACTCCAGGAAGTGTAGGATGGACCAATCAGCTTCCTGTACTGCCCCCCAATCTGGCCAATCAGGCAGGGCACCTATAAGAACAAGAAAATAAAAACAACACATATGGCCAGGACCGTAACATGGTCTACTAGTAATGAAGCACGATGGTTGGCAAACCAATAAAGTAGCAAAACAGCAATGAAAGAACAAAATTTGATGAAAATATAGAACAATTTCTATGAATAAATAGGCAGTAACACCAGCTTGTGCTGCCCGTAAACCCAAGCAAAAAAGCTTACAGCACCTGGTATTCCCAGGCGGTCTTCCTACCAAGTACTAACCAGGCCCGGTTCTATTTGGCTGCCGAGATCGGACGAGATCGGGCGCTTAGAGAGCGGTGTGGCCGTAAGCTGCATTTGACATCATCAACAGCTCTTAAAAACGCTGGAGAAGCAGAATGCATGACACTTGCTAAGAAGAAGATAAATGTGGCAAAGTACAAAGTACTATAACTGTACTGGTCTTTTACGCCCCTGTCTAGGGGGTCAGGGTGCAACATACAAAGATAAATTAGCATGTTCCCTCTCCGATCCCCAAACCAAAATCCAGGATCGAGATGTTCCAACAGAATGATATTTATTTTAAACGAAAGAAAGTGACAAACAAAAAATGACACAACTCATGGCGAACCAAGGCCAACATAATAAACAAAATAAGCCATTTCCCACAGAAAGTGCTAGCTAGCCTGATAGAAATAAACAAACCAAAAGACAGTCGCTAACCCTAACTCCCTAATGTGAAAACGGTCCAAAGAAAATGGCAGTTCACCCCTACAGATTTAATACTATTTACAAAATATACAATTTAAAACAAAACCACGTCACAAAACCTAACAATTCAAAAATGCTAAATAAGGTTTGGAAACCAAGAACAGCAAACAGGTGCTGATGCCAGAAAGAGCCTCGCTTGCTGTTAGGAACCGTACTTTTAAAACTCCAGGAAGTGTAGGATGGACCAATCAGCTTCCTGTACTGCCCCCCAATCCGGCCAATCAGGCAGGGCACCTATAAGAACAAGAAAATAAAAACAACACATATGGCCAGGACCGTAACATGGTCTACTAGTAATGAAGCACGATGGTTGGCAAACCAATAAAGTAGCAAAACAGCAATGAAAGAACAAAATTTGATGAAAATATAGAACAATTTCTATGAATAAATAGGCAGTAACACCAGCTTGTGCTGCCCGTAAACCCAAGCAAAAAAGCTTACAGCACCTGGTATTCCCAGGCGGTCTTCCTACCAAGTACTAACCAGGCCCGGCTCTATTTGGCTGCCGAGATCGGACGAGATCGGGCGCTTAGAGAGCGGTGTGGCCGTAAGCTGCATTTGACATCATCAACAGCTCTTAAAAACGCTGGAGAAGCAGAATGCATGACACTTGCTAAGAAGAAGATAAATATGGCAAAGTACAAAGTACTATAACTGTACTGGTCTGTTACGCCCCTGTCTAGGGGGTCAGGGTGAAACAGACAAAGATAAATTTGGATGTTCCCTCTCCGATCCTCAAACCAAAATCCAGGATTGAGATGTTCCAACAGAATGATATTTATTTTAAACGAAAGAAAGTGTCAAACAAAACATGACTCTACAACTCAGGGCGAACCAAGGCCAACATAATAAACAAAATAAGCCATTTCCCACCGAAAGTGTTAGCTAGCCTGATAGAAATAAACAAACCAAAAGATAGTCGCTAACCCTAACTCCCTAATGTGAAAACACTCCAAAGAAAATGGCAGTTCACCCCTACAGATTTAATACTATTTACAAAATATACAATTTATAACAAAACCACGTCACAAAACCTAACAATTCAAAAATGCTAAATAAGGTTTGGAAACCAAGAACAGCAAACAGGTGCTGATGCCAGAAAGAGCCTCGCTTGCTGTTGGGAACCGTACTTTTAAAACTCCAGGAAGTGTAGGATGGACCAATCAGCTTCCTGTACTGCCCCCCAATCCGGCAGATAAGGCAGGGCACCTATAAGAACAACAAAATAAAAACAACACATATGGCCAGGACCGTAACATGGTCTACTAGTAATGAAGCACGATGGTTGACAAACCAATAAAGTAGCAAAACAGCAATGAAAGAACAAAATTTGATGAAAATATGGAACAATTTCTATGAATAAATAGGCAGTAACACCAGCTTGTGCTGCCCGTAAACCCAAGCAAAAAAACTTACAGCACCTGGTATTCCCAGGCGGTCTTCCTACCAAGTACTAACCAGGCCCGGCTCTATTTGGCTGCCGAGATCGGACGAGATCGGGCGCTTAGAGAGCGGTGTGGCCGTAAGCTGCATTTGACATCATCAACAGCTCCTAAAAACGCTGGAGAAGCAGAATGCATGACACTTGCTAAGAAGAAGATAAATGTGGCAAAGTACAAAGTACTATAACTGTACTGGTCTGTTACGCCGCTGTCTAGGGGGTCAGGGTGCAACATACAAAGATAAATTAGCATGTTCCCTCTCCGATCCCCAAACCAAAATCCAGGATCGAGATGTTCCAACAGAATGATATTTATTTTAAACGAAAGAAAGTGTCAAACAAAACATGACACTACAACTCAGGGCGAACCAAGGCCAACATAATAAACAAAATAAGCCATTTCCCACAGAAAGTGCTAGCTAGCCTGATAGAAATAAACAAACCAAAAGACAGTCGCTAACCCTAACTCCCTAATGTGAAAACACTCCAAAGAAAATGGCAGTTCACCCCTACAGATTTAATACTATTTACAAAATATACAATTTATAAACAAAACCACGGCACAAAACCTAACAATTCAAAAATGCTAAATAAGGTTTGGAAACCAAGAACAGCAAACAGGTGCTGATGCCAGAAAGAGCCTCGCTAGCTGTTGGGAACCGTACTTTTAAAACTCCAGGAAGTGTAGGATGGACCAATCAGCTTCCTGTACTGCCCCCCAATCCGGCCAATCAGGCAGGGCACCTATAAGAACAACAAAATAAAAACAACACATATGGCCAGGACCGTAACATGGTCTACTAGTAATGAAGCACGATGGTTGGCAAACCAATAAAGTAGCAAAACAGCAATGAAAGAACAAAATTTGATGAAAATATAGAACAATTTCTATGAATAAATAGGCAGTAACACCAGCTTGTGCTGCCCGTAAACCCAAGCAAAAAAGCTTACAGCACCTGGTATTCCCAGGCGGTCTTCCTACCAAGTACTAACCAGGCCCGGCTCTATTTGGCTGCCGAGATCGGACGAGATCGGGCGCTTAGAGAGCGGTGTGGCCGTAAGCTGCATTTGACATCATCAACAGCTCTTAAAAACGCTGGAGAAGCAGAATGCATGACACTTGCTAAGAAGAAGATAAATGTGGCAAAGTACAAAGTACTATAACTGTACTGGTCTGTTACGCCCCTGTCTAGGGGGTCAGGGTGCAACATACAAAGATAAATTAGCATGTTCCCTCTCCGATCCCCAAACCAAAATCCAGGATCGAGATGTTCCAACAGAATGATATTTATTTTAAACGAAAGAAAGTGACAAACAAAAAATGACACAACTCAGGGCGAACCAAGGCCAACATAATAAACAAAATAAGCCATTTCCCACAGAAAGTGCTAGCTAGCCTGATAGAAATAAACAAACCAAAAGACAGTCGCTAACCCTAACTCCCTAATGTGAAAACGGTCCAAAGAAAATGGCAGTTCACCCCTACAGATTTAATACTATTTACAAAATATACAATTTATAACAAAACCACGTCACAAAACCTAACAATTCAAAAATGCTAAATAAGGTTTGGAAACCAAGAACAGCAAACAGGTGCTGATGCCAGAAAGAGCCTCGCTTGCTGTTGGGAACCGTACTTTTAAAACTCCAGGAAGTGTAGGATGGACCAATCAGCTTCCTGTACTGCCCCCCAATCTGGCCAATCAGGCAGGGCACCTATAAGAACAAGAAAATAAAAACAACACATATGGCCAGGACCGTAACATGGTCTACTAGTAATGAAGCACGATGGTTGGCAAACCAATAAAGTAGCAAAACAGCAATGAAAGAACAAAATTTGATGAAAATATAGAACAATTTCTATGAATAAATAGGCAGTAACACCAGCTTGTGCTGCCCGTAAACCCAAGCAAAAAAACTTACAGCACCTGGTATTCCCAGGCGGTCTTCCTACCAAGTACTAACCAGGCCCGGCTCTATTTGGCTGCCGAGATCGGACGAGATCGGGCGCTTAGAGAGCGGTGTGGCCGTAAGCTGCATTTGACATCATCAACAGCTCTTAAAAACGCTGGAGAAGCAGAATGCATGACACTTGCTAAGAAGAAGATAAATGTGGCAAAGTACAAAGTACTATAACTGTACTGGTCTGTTACGCCCCTGTCTAGGGGGTCAGGGTGCAACATACAAAGATAAATTAGGATGTTCCCTCTCCGGTCTCCAAACCATAATCCAGGATCGAGATGTTCCAACAGAATGATATTTATTTTAAACGAAAGAAAGTGTCAAACAAAACATGACACTACAACTCAGGGCGAACCAAGGCAAACATAATAAACAAAATAAGCCATTTCCCACAGAAAGTGCTAGCTAGCCTGATAGAAATAAACAAACCAAAAGACAGTCGCTAACCATAACTCCCTAATGTGAAAACAGTCCAAAGAAAATGGCAGTTCACCCCTACAGATTTAATACTATTTACAAAATATACAATTTATAAACAAAACCACGGCACAAAACCTAACAATTCAAAAATGCTAAATAAGGTTTGGAAACCAAGAACAGCAAACAGGTGCTGATGCCAGAAAGAGCCTCGCTAGCTGTTGGGAACCGTACTTTTAAAACTCCAGGAAGTGTAGGATGGACCAATCAGCTTCCTGTACTGCCCCCCAATCCAGCCAATCAGGCAGGGCACCTATAAGAAAAAGAAAATAAAAACAACACATATGGCCAGGACCGTAACATGGTCTACTAGTAATGAAGCACGATGGTTGGCAAACCAATAAAGTAGCAAAACAGCAATGAAAGAACAAAATTTGATGAAAATATAGAACAATTTCTATGAATAAATAGGCAGTAACACCAGCTTGTGCTGCCCGTAAACCCAAGCAAAAAAGCTTACAGCACCTGGTATTCCCAGGCGGTCTTCCTACCAAGTACTAACCAGGCCCGGCTCTATTTGGCTGCTGAGATCGGACGAGATCGGGCGCTTAGAGAGCGGTTTGGCCGTAAGCTGCATTTGACATCATCAACAGCTCTTAAAAACGCTAGAGAAGCAGAATGCATGACACTTACTAAGAAGAAGATAAATGTGGCAAAGTACAAAGTACTATAACTGTACTGGTCTGTTACGCCCCTGTCTAGGGGGTCAGGGTGCAACATACAAAGATAAATTAGCATGTTCCCTCTCCGATCCCCAAACCAAAATCCAGGATCGAGATGTTCCAACAGAATGATATTTATTTTAAACGAAAGAAAGTGACAAACAAAAAATGACACAACTCAGGGCGAACCAAGGCCAACATAATAAACAAAATAAGCCATTTCCCACAGAAAGTGCTAGCTAGCCTGATAGAAATAAACAAACCAAAAGACAGTCGCTAACCCTAACTCCCTAATGTGAAAACGGTCCAAAGAAAATGGCAGTTCACCCCTACAGATTTAATACTATTTACAAAATATACAATTTATAACAAAACCACGTCACAAAACCTAACAATTCAAAAATGCTAAATAAGGTTTGGAAACCAAGAACAGCAAACAGGTGCTGATGCCAGAAAGAGCCTCGCTTGCTGTTGGGAACCGTACTTTTAAAACTCCAGGAAGTGTAGGATGGACCAATCAGCTTCCTGTACTGCCCCCCAATCCGGCCAATCAGGCAGGGCACCTATAAGAACAAGAAAATAAAAACAACACATATGGCCAGGACCGTAACATGGTCTACTAGTAATGAAGCACGATGGTTGGCAAACCAATAAAGTAGCAAAACAGCAATGAAAGAACAAAATTTGATGAAAATATAGAACAATTTCTATGAATAAATAGGCAGTAACACCAGCTTGTGCTGCCCGTAAACCCAAGCAAAAAAGCTTACAGCACCTGGTATTCCCAGGCGGTCTTCCTACCAAGTACTAACCAGGCCCGGCTCTATTTGGCTGCCGAGATCGGACGAGATCGGGCGCTTAGAGAGCGGTGTGGCCGTAAGCTGCATTTGACATCATCAACAGCTCTTAAAAACGCTGGAGAAGCAGAATGCATGACACTTGCTAAGAAGAAGATAAATGTGGCAAAGTACAAAGTACTATAACTGTACTGGTCTGTTACGCCCCTGTCTAGGGGGTCAGGGTGCAACATACAAACATAAATTAGCATGTTCCCTCTCCGATCCCCAAACCAAAATCCAGGATCGAGATGTTCCAACAGAATGATATTTATTTTAAACGAAAGAAAGTGACAAACAAAAAATGACACAACTCAGGGCGAACCAAGGCCAACATAATAAACAAAATAAGCCATTTCCCACAGAAAGTGCTAGCTAGCCTGATAGAAATAAACAAACCAAAAGACAGTCGCTAACCCTAACTCCCTAATGTGAAAACGGTCCAAAGAAAATGGCAGTTCACCCCTACAGATTTAATACTATTTACAAAATATACAATTTATAACAAAACCACGTCACAAAACCTAACAATTCAAAAATGCTAAATAAGGTTTGGAAACCAAGAACAGCAAACAGGTGCTGATGCCAGAAAGAGCCTCGCTTGCTGTTGGGAACCGTACTTTTAAAACTCCAGGAAGTGTAGGATGGACCAATCAGCTTCCTGTACTGCCCCCCAATCCGGCCAATCAGGCAGGGCACCTATAAGAACAAGAAAATAAAAACAACACATATGGCCAGGACCGTAACATGGTCTACTAGTAATGAAGCACGATGGTTGGCAAACCAATAAAGTAGCAAAACAGCAATGAAAGAACAAAATTTGATGAAAATATAGAACAATTTCTATGAATAAATAGGCAGTAACACCAGCTTGTGCTGCCCGTAAACCCAAGCAAAAAAGCTTACAGCACCTGGTATTCCCAGGCGGTCTTCCTACCAAGTACTAACCAGGCCCGGCTCTATTTGGCTGCCGAGATCGGACGAGATCGGGCGCTTAGAGAGCGGTGTGGCCGTAAGCTGCATTTGACATCATCAACAGCTCTTAAAAACGCTGGAGAAGCAGAATGCATGACACTTGCTAAGAAGAAGATAAATGTGGCAAAGTACAAAGTACTATAACTGTACTGGTCTGTTACGCCCCTGTCTAGGGGGTCAGGGTGCAACATACAAAGATAAATTAGGATGTTCCCTCTCCGGTCTCCAAACCATAATCCAGGATCGAGATGTTCCAACAGAATGATATTTATTTTAAACGAAAGAAAGTGTCAAACAAAACATGACACTACAACTCAGGGCGAACCAAGGCCAACATAATAAACAAAATAAGCCATTTCCCACAGAAAGTGCTAGCTAGCCTGATAGAAATAAACAAACCAAAAGACAGTCGCTAACCATAACTCCCTAATGTGAAAACAGTCCAAAGAAAATGGCAGTTCACCCCTACAGATTTAATACTATTTACAAAATATACAATTTATAAACAAAACCACGGCACAAAACCTAACAATTCAAAAATGCTAAATACGGTTTGGAAACCAAGAACAGCAAACAGGTGCTGATGCCAGAAAGAGCCTCGCTAGCTGTTGGGAACCGTACTTTTAAAACTCCAGGAAGTGTAGGATGGACCAATCAGCTTCCTGTACTGCCCCCCAATCCGGCCAATCAGGCAGGGCACCTATAAGAAAAAGAAAATAAAAACAACACATATGGCCAGGACCGTAACATGGTCTACTAGTAATGAAGCACGATGGTTGGCAAACCAATAAAGTAGCAAAACAGCAATGAAAGAACAAAATTTGATGAAAATATAGAACAATTTCTATGAATAAATAGGCAGTAACACCAGCTTGTGCTGCCCGTAAACCCAAGCAAAAAAGCTTACAGCACCTGGTATTCCCAGGCGGTCTTCCTACCAAGTACTAACCAGGCCCGGCTCTATTTGGCTGCCGAGATCGGACGAGATCGGGCGCTTAGAGAGCGGTGGGGCCGTAAGCTGCATTTGACATCATCAACAGCTCTTAAAAACGCTGGAGAAGCAGAATGCATGACACTTGCTAAGAAGAAGATAAATGTGGCAAAGTACAAAGTACTATAACTGTACTGGTCTGTTACGCCCCTGTCTAGGGGGTCAGGGTGCAACATACAAAGATAAATTAGGATGTTCCCTCTCCGGTCTCCAAACCATAATCCAGGATCGAGATGTTCCAACAGAATGATATTTATTTTAAACGAAAGAAAGTGTCAAACAAAACATGACACTACAACTCAGGGCGAACCAAGGCCAACATAATAAACAAAATAAGCCATTTCCCACAGAAAGTGCTAGCTAGCCTGATAGAAATAAACAAACCAAAAGACAGTCGCTAACCCTAACTCCCTAATGTGAAAACGGTCCAAAGAAAATGGCAGTTCACCCCTACAGATTTAATACTATTTACAAAATATACAATTTATAACAAAACCACGTCACAAAACCTAACAATTCAAAAATGCTAAATAAGGTTTGGAAACCAAGAACAGCAAACAGGTGCTGATGCCAGAAAGAGCCTCGCTTGCTGTTGGGAACCGTACTTTTAAAACTCCAGGAAGTGTAGGATGGACCAATCAGCTTCCTGTACTGCCCCCCAATCCGGCCAATCAGGCAGGGCACCTATAAGAACAAGAAAATAAAAACAACACATATGGCCAGGACCGTAACATGGTCTACTAGTAATGAAGCACGATGGTTGGCAAACCAATAAAGTAGCAAAACAGCAATGAAAGAACAAAATTTGATGAAAATATAGAACAATTTCTATGAATAAATAGGCAGTAACACCAGCTTGTGCTGCCCGTAAACCCAAGCAAAAAAGCTTACAGCACCTGGTATTCCCAGGCGGTCTTCCTACCAAGTACTAACCAGGCCCGGCTCTATTTGGCTGCCGAGATCGGACGAGATCGGGCGCTTAGAGAGCGGTGTGGCCGTAAGCTGCATTTGACATCATCAACAGCTATTAAAAACGCTGGAGAAGCAGAATGCATGACACTTGCTAAGAAGAAGATAAATGTGGCAAAGTACAAAGTACTATAACTGTACTGGTCTGTTACGCCCCTGTCTAGGGGGTCAGGGTGCAACATACAAAGATAAATTAGGATGTTCCCTCTCCGGTCTCCAAACCATAATCCAGGATCGAGATGTTCCAACAGAATGATATTTATTTTAAACGAAAGAAAGTGTCAAACAAAACATGACACTACAACTCAGGGCGAACCAAGGCCAACATAATAAACAAAATAAGCCATTTCCCACAGAAAGTGCTAGCTAGCCTGATAGAAATAAACAAACCAAAAGACAGTCGCTAACCATAACTCCCTAATGTGAAAACAGTCCAAAGAAAATGGCAGTTCACCCCTACAGATTTAATACTATTTACAAAATATACAATTTATAAACAAAACCACGGCACAAAACCTAACAATTCAAAAATGCTAAATAAGGTTTGGAAACCAAGAACAGCAAACAGGTGCTGATGCCAGAAAGAGCCTCGCTAGCTGTTGGGAACCGTACTTTTAAAACTCCAGGAAGTGTAGGATGGACCAATCAGCTTCCTGTACTGCCCCCCAATCCGGCCAATCAGGCAGGGCACCTATAAGAAAAAGAAAATAAAAACAACACATATGGCCAGGACCGTAACATGGTCTACTAGTAATGAAGCACGATGGTTGGCAAACCAATAAAGTAGCAAAACAGCAATGAAAGAACAAAATTTGATGAAAATATAGAACAATTTCTATGAATAAATAGGCAGTAACACCAGCTTGTGCTGCCCGTAAACCCAAGCAAAAAAGCTTACAGCACCTGGTATTCCCAGGCGGTCTTCCTACCAAGTACTAACCAGGCCCGGCTCTATTTGGCTGCCGAGATCGGACGAGATCGGGCGCTTAGAGAGCGGTGTGGCCGTAAGCTGCATTTGACATCATCAACAGCTCTTAAAAACGCTAGAGAAGCAGAATGCATGACACTTGCTAAGAAGAAGATAAATGTGGCAAAGTACAAAGTACTATAACTGTACTGGTCTGTTACGCCCCTGTCTAGGGGGTCAGGGTGCAACATACAAAGATAAATTAGCATGTTCCCTCTCCGATCCCCAAACCAAAATCCAGGATCGAGATGTTCCAACAGAATGATATTTATTTTAAACGAAAGAAAGTGACAAACAAAAAATGACACAACTCATGGCGAACCAAGGCCAACATAATAAACAAAATAAGCCATTTCCCACAGAAAGTGCTAGCTAGCCTGATAGAAATAAACAAACCAAAAGACAGTCGCTAACCCTAACTCCCTAATGTGAAAACGGTCCAAAGAAAATGGCAGTTCACCCCTACAGATTTAATACTATTTACAAAATATACAATTTATAACAAAACCACGTCACAAAACCTAACAATTCAAAAATGCTAAATAAGGTTTGGAAACCAAGAACAGCAAACAGGTGCTGATGCCAGAAAGAGCCTCGCTAGCTGTTGGGAACCGTACTTTTAAAACTCCAGGAAGTGTAGGATGGACCAATCAGCTTCCTGTACTGCCCCCCAATCCGGCCAATCAGGCAGGGCACCTATAAGAACAACAAAATAAAAACAACACATATGGCCAGGACCGTAACATGGTCTACTAGTAATGAAGCACGATGGTTGGCAAACCAATAAAGTAGCAAAACAGCAATGAAAGAACAAAATTTGATGAAAATATAGAACAATTTCTATGAATAAATAGGCAGTAACACCAGCTTGTGCTGCCCGTAAACCCAAGCAAAAAAGCTTACAGCACCTGGTATTCCCAGGCGGTCTTCCTACCAAGTACTAACCAGGCCCGGCTCTATTTGGCTGCCGAGATCGGACGAGATCGGGCACTTAGAGAGCGGTGGGGCCGTAAGCTGCATTTGACATCATCAACAGCTCTTAAAAACGCTGGAGAAGCAGAATGCATGACACTTGCTAAGAAGAAGATAAATGTGGCAAAGTACAAAGTACTATAACTGTACTGGTCTGTTACGCCCCTGTCTAGGGGGTCAGGGTGCAACATACAAAGATAAATTAGCATGTTCCCTCTCCGATCCCCAAACCAAAATCCAGGATCGAGATGTTCCAACAGAATGATATTTATTTTAAACGAAAGAAAGTGACAAACAAAAAATGACACAACTCATGGCGAACCAAGGCCAACATAATAAACAAAATAAGCCATTTCCCACAGAAAGTGCTAGCTAGCCTGATAGAAATAAACAAACCAAAAGACAGTCGCTAACCCTAACTCCCTAATGTGAAAACGGTCCAAAGAAAATGGCAGTTCACCCCTACAGATTTAATACTATTTACAAAATATACAATTTATAACAAAACCACGTCACAAAACCTAACAATTCAAAAATGCTAAATAAGGTTTGGAAACCAAGAACAGCAAACAGGTGCTGATGCCAGAAAGAGCCTCGCTTGCTGTTGGGAACCGTACTTTTAAAACTCCAGGAAGTGTAGGATGGACCAATCAGCTTCCTGTACTGCCCCCCAATCCGGCCAATCAGGCAGGGCACCTATAAGAACAAGAAAATAAAAACAACACATATGGCCAGGACCGTAACATGGTCTACTAGTAATGAAGCACGATGGTTGGCAAACCAATAAAGTAGCAAAACAGCAATGAAAGAACAAAATTTGATGAAAATATAGAACAATTTCTATGAATAAATAGGCAGTAACACCAGCTTGTGCTGCCCGTAAACCTAAGCAAAAAAGCTTACAGCACCTGGTATTCCCAGGCGGTCTTCCTACCAAGTACTAACCAGGCTCGGCTCTATTTGGCTGCCGAGATCGGACGAGATCGAGCGCTTAGAGAGCGGTGGGGCCGTAAGCTGCATTTGACATCATCAACAGCTCTTAAAAACGCTGGAGAAGCAGAATGCATGACACTTGCTAAGAAGAAGATAAATGTGGCAAAGTACAAAGTACTATAACTGTACTGGTCTGTTACGCCCCTGTCTAGGGGGTCAGGGTGCAACATACAAAGATAAATTAGCATGTTCCCTCTCCGATCCCCAAACCAAAATCCAGGATCGAGATGTTCCAACAGAATGATATTTATTTTAAACGAAAGAAAGTGACAAACAAAAAATGACACAACTCATGGCGAACCAAGGCCAACATAATAAACAAAATAAGCCATTTCCCACAGAAAGTGCTAGCTAGCCTGATAGAAATAAACAAACCAAAAGACAGTCGCTAACCCTAACTCCCTAATGTGAAAACGGTCCAAAGAAAATGGCAGTTCACCCCTACAGATTTAATACTATTTACAAAATATACAATTTATAACAAAACCACGTCACAAAACCTAACAATTCAAAAATGCTAAATAAGGTTTGGAAACCAAGAACAGCAAACAGGTGCTGATGCCAGAAAGAGCCTCGCTTGCTGTTGGGAACCGTACTTTTAAAACTCCAGGAAGTGTAGGATGGACCAATCAGCTTCCTGTACTGCCCCCCAATCTGGCCAATCAGGCAGGGCACCTATAAGAACAAGAAAATAAAAACAACACATATGGCCAGGACCGTAACATGGTCTACTAGTAATGAAGCACGATGGTTGGCAAACCAATAAAGTAGCAAAACAGCAATGAAAGAACAAAATTTGATGAAAATATAGAACAATTTCTATGAATAAATAGGCAGTAACACCAGCTTGTGCTGCCCGTAAACCCAAGCAAAAAAGCTTACAGCACCTGGTATTCCCAGGCGGTCTTCCTACCAAGTACTAACCAGGCCCGGCTCTATTTGGCTGCCGAGATCGGACGAGATCGGGCGCTTAGAGAGCGGTGGGGCCGTAAGCTGCATTTGACATCATCAACAGCTCTTAAAAACGCTGGAGAAGCAGAATGCATGACACTTGCTAAGAAGAAGATAAATATGGCAAAGTACAAAGTACTATAACTGTACTGGTCTGTTACGCCCCTGTCTAGGGGGTCAGGGTGAAACATACAAAGATAAATTTGGATGTTCCCTCTCCGATCCTCAAACCAAAATCCAGGATTGAGATGTTCCAACAGAATGATATTTATTTTAAACGAAAGAAAGTGTCAAACAAAACATGACACTACAACTCATGGCGAACCAAGGCCAACATAATAAACAAAATAAGCCATTTCCCACAGAAAGTGTTAGCTAGCCTGATAAAAATAAACAAACCAAAAGATAGTCGCTAACCCTAACTCCCTAATGTGAAAACACTCCAAAGAAAATGGCAGTTCACCCCTACAGATTTAATACTATTTACAAAATATACAATTTATAAACAAAACCACGGCACAAAACCTAACAATTCAAAAATGCTAAATAAGGTTTGGAAACCAAGAACAGCAAACAGGTGCTGCTGCCAGAAAGAGCCTCGCTAGCTGTTGGGAACCGTACTTTTAAAACTCCAGGAAGTGAAGGATGGACCAATCAGCTTCCTGTACTGCCCCCCAATCCGGCAGATAAGGCAGGGCACCTATAAGAACAACAAAATAAAAACAACACATATGGCCAGGACCGTAACATGGTCTACTAGTAATGAAGCACGATGGTTGACAAACCAATAAAGTAGCAAAACAGCAATGAAAGAACAAAATTTGATGAAAATATGGAACAATTTCTATGAATAAATAGGCAGTAACACCAGCTTGTGCTGCCCGTAAACCCAAGCAAAAAAACTTACAGCACCTGGTATTCCCAGGCGGTCTTCCTACCAAGTACTAACCAGGCCCGGCTCTATTTGGCTGCCGAGATCGGACGAGATCGGGCGCTTAGAGAGCGGTGTGGCCGTAAGCTGCATTTGACATCATCAACAGCTCCTAAAAACGCTGGAGAAGCAGAATGCATGACACTTGCTAAGAAGAAGATAAATGTGGCAAAGTACAAAGTACTATAACTGTACTGGTCTGTTACGCCGCTGTCTAGGGGGTCAGGGTGCAACATACAAAGATAAATTAGCATGTTCCCTCTCCGATCCCCAAACCAAAATCCAGGATCGAGATGTTCCAACAGAATGATATTTATTTTAAACGAAAGAAAGTGTCAAACAAAACATGACACTACAACTCAGGGCGAACCAAGGCCAACATAATAAACAAAATAAGCCATTTCCCACAGAAAGTGCTAGCTAGCCTGATAGAAATAAACAAACCAAAAGACAGTCGCTAACCCTAACTCCCTAATGTGAAAACACTCCAAAGAAAATGGCAGTTCACCCCTACAGATTTAATACTATTTACAAAATATACAATTTATAAACAAAACCACGGCACAAAACCTAACAATTCAAAAATGCTAAATAAGGTTTGGAAACCAAGAACAGCAAACAGGTGCTGATGCCAGAAAGAGCCTCGCTAGCTGTTGGGAACCGTACTTTTAAAACTCCAGGAAGTGTAGGATGGACCAATCAGCTTCCTGTACTGCCCCCCAATCCGGCCAATCAGGCAGGGCACCTATAAGAACAACAAAATAAAAACAACACATATGGCCAGGACCGTAACATGGTCTACTAGTAATGAAGCACGATGGTTGGCAAACCAATAAAGTAGCAAAACAGCAATGAAAGAACAAAATTTGATGAAAATATAGAACAATTTCTATGAATAAATAGGCAGTAACACCAGCTTGTGCTGCCCGTAAACCCAAGCAAAAAAGCTTACAGCACCTGGTATTCCCAGGCGGTCTTCCTACCAAGTACTAACCAGGCCCGGCTCTATTTGGCTGCCGAGATCGGACGAGATCGGGCGCTTAGAGAGCGGTGTGGCCGTAAGCTGCATTTGACATCATCAACAGCTCTTAAAAACGCTGGAGAAGCAGAATGCATGACACTTGCTAAGAAGAAGATAAATGTGGCAAAGTACAAAGTACTATAACTGTACTGGTCTGTTACGCCCCTGTCTAGGGGGTCAGGGTGCAACATACAAAGATAAATTAGCATGTTCCCTCTCCGATCCCCAAACCAAAATCCAGGATCGAGATGTTCCAACAGAATGATATTTATTTTAAACGAAAGAAAGTGACAAACAAAAAATGACACAACTCAGGGCGAACCAAGGCCAACATAATAAACAAAATAAGCCATTTCCCACAGAAAGTGCTAGCTAGCCTGATAGAAATAAACAAACCAAAAGACAGTCGCTAACCCTAACTCCCTAATGTGAAAACGGTCCAAAGAAAATGGCAGTTCACCCCTACAGATTTAATACTATTTACAAAATATACAATTTATAAACAAAACCACGGCACAAAACCTAACAATTCAAAAATGCTAAATAAGGTTTGGAAACCAAGAACAGCAAACAGGTGCTGATGCCAGAAAGAGCCTCGCTAGCTGTTGGGAACCGTACTTTTAAAACTCCAGGAAGTGTAGGATGGACCAATCAGCTTCCTGTACTGCCCCCCAATCCGGCCAATCAGGCAGGGCACCTATAAGAAAAAGAAAATAAAAACAACACATATGGCCAGGACCGTAACATGGTCTACTAGTAATGAAGCACGATGGTTGGCAAACCAATAAAGTAGCAAAACAGCAATGAAAGAACAAAATTTGATGAAAATATAGAACAATTTCTATGAATAAATAGGCAGTAACACCAGCTTGTGCTGCCCGTAAACCCAAGCAAAAAAGCTTACAGCACCTGGTATTCCCAGGCGGTCTTCCTACCAAGTACTAACCAGGCCCGGCTCTATTTGGCTGCCGAGATCGGACGAGATCGGGCGCTTAGAGAGCGGTTTGGCCGTAAGCTGCATTTGACATCATCAACAGCTCTTTAAAACGCTAGAGAAGCAGAATGCATGACACTTACTAAGAAGAAGATAAATGTGGCAAAGTACAAAGTACTATAACTGTACTGGTCTGTTACGCCCCTGTCTAGGGGGTCAGGGTGCAACATACAAAGATAAATTAGCATGTTCCCTCTCCGATCCCCAAACCAAAATCCAGGATCGAGATGTTCCAACAGAATGATATTTATTTTAAACGAAAGAAAGTGACAAACAAAAAATGACACAACTCATGGCGAACCAAGGCCAACATAATAAACAAAATAAGCCATTTCCCACAGAAAGTGCTAGCTAGCCTGATAGAAATAAACAAACCAAAAGACAGTCGCTAACCCTAACTCCCTAATGTGAAAACGGTCCAAAGAAAATGGCAGTTCACCCCTACAGATTTAATACTATTTACAAAATATACAATTTATAACAAAACCACGTCACAAAACCTAACAATTCAAAAATGCTAAATAAGGTTTGGAAACCAAGAACAGCAAACAGGTGCTGATGCCAGAAAGAGCCTCGCTTGCTGTTGGGAACCGTACTTTTAAAACTCCAGGAAGTGTAGGATGGACCAATCAGCTTCCTGTACTGCCCCCCAATCCGGCCAATCAGGCAGGGCACCTATAAGAACAAGAAAATAAAAACAACACATATTGCCAGGACCGTAACATGGTCTACTAGTAATGAAGCACGATGGTTGGCAAACCAATAAAGTAGCAAAACAGCAATGAAAGAACAAAATTTGATGAAAATATAGAACAATTTCTATGAATAAATAGGCAGTAACACCAGCTTGTGCTGCCCGTAAACCCAAGCAAAAAAGCTTACAGCACCTGGTATTCCCAGGCGGTCTTCCTACCAAGTACTAACCAGGCCCGGCTCTATTTGGCTGCCGAGATCGGACGAGATCGGGCGCTTAGAGAGCGGTGGGGCCGTAAGCTGCATTTGACATCATCAACAGCTCTTAAAAACGCTGGAGAAGCAGAATGCATGACACTTGCTAAGAAGAAGATAAATGTGGCAAAGTACAAAGTACTATAACTGTACTGGTCTGTTACGCCCCTGTCTAGGGGGTCAGGGTGCAACATACAAAGATAAATTAGCATGTTCCCTTTCCGATCCCCAAACCAAAATCCAGGATCGAGATGTTCCAACAGAATGATATTTATTTTAAACGAAAGAAAGTGACAAACAAAAAATGACACAACTCATGGCGAACCAAGGCCAACATAATAAACAAAATAAGCCATTTCCCACAGAAAGTGCTAGCTAGCCTGATAGAAATAAACAAACCAAAAGACAGTCGCTAACCCTAACTCCCTAATGTGAAAACGGTCCAAAGAAAATGGCAGTTCACCCCTACAGATTTAATACTATTTACAAAATATACAATTTATAACAAAACCACGTCACAAAACCTAACAATTCAAAAATGCTAAATAAGGTTTGGAAACCAAGAACAGCAAACAGGTGCTGATGCCAGAAAGAGCCTCGCTTGCTGTTGGGAACCGTACTTTTAAAACTCCAGGAAGTGTAGGATGGACCAATCAGCTTCCTGTACTGCCCCCCAATCCGGCCAATCAGGCAGGGCACCTATAAGAACAAGAAAATAAAAACAACACATATGGCCAGGACCGTAACATGGTCTACTAGTAATGAAGCACGATGGTTGGCAAACCAATAAAGTAGCAAAACAGCAATGAAAGAACAAAATTTGATGAAAATATAGAACAATTTCTATGAATAAATAGGCAGTAACACCAGCTTGTGCTGCCCGTAAACCCAAGCAAAAAAGCTTACAGCACCTGGTATTCCCAGGCGGTCTTCCTACCAAGTACTAACCAGGCCCGGCTCTATTTGGCTGCCGAGATCGGACGAGATCGGGCGCTTAGAGAGCGGTGGGGCCGTAAGCTGCATTTGACATCATCAACAGCTCTTAAAAACGCTGGAGAAGCAGAATGCATGACACTTGCTAAGAAGAAGATAAATGTGGCAAAGTACAAAGTACTATAACTGTACTGGTCTGTTACGCCCCTGTCTAGGGGGTCAGGGTGCAACATACAAACATAAATTAGCATGTTCCCTCTCCGATCCCCAAACCAAAATCCAGGATCGAGATGTTCCAACAGAATGATATTTATTTTAAACGAAAGAAAGTGACAAACAAAAAATGACACAACTCAGGGCGAACCAAGGCCAACATAATAAACAAAATAAGCCATTTCCCACAGAAAGTGCTAGCTAGCCTGATAGAAATAAACAAACCAAAAGACAGTCGCTAACCCTAACTCCCTAATGTGAAAACGGTCCAAAGAAAATGGCAGTTCACCCCTACAGATTTAATACTATTTACAAAATATACAATTTATAACAAAACCACGTCACAAAACCTAACAATTCAAAAATGCTAAATAAGGTTTGGAAACCAAGAACAGCAAACAGGTGCTGATGCCAGAAAGAGCCTCGCTTGCTGTTGGGAACCGTACTTTTAAAACTCCAGGAAGTGTAGGATGGACCAATCAGCTTCCTGTACTGCCCCCCAATCCGGCCAATCAGGCAGGGCACCTATAAGAACAAGAAAATAAAAACAACACATATGGCCAGGACCGTAACATGGTCTACTAGTAATGAAGCACGATGGTTGGCAAACCAATAAAGTAGCAAAACAGCAATGAAAGAACAAAATTTGATGAAAATATAGAACAATTTCTATGAATAAATAGGCAGTAACACCAGCTTGTGCTGCCCGTAAACCCAAGCAAAAAAGCTTACAGCACCTGGTATTCCCAGGCGGTCTTCCTACCAAGTACTAACCAGGCCCGGCTCTATTTGGCTGCCGAGATCGGACGAGATCGGGCGCTTAGAGAGCGGTGTGGCCGTAAGCTGCATTTGACATCATCAACAGCTCTTAAAAACGCTGGAGAAGCAGAATGCATGACACTTGCTAAGAAGAAGATAAATGTGGCAAAGTACAAAGTACTATAACTGTACTGGTCTGTTACGCCCCTGTCTAGGGGGTCAGGGTGCAACATACAAAGATAAATTAGGATGTTCCCTCTCCGGTCTCCAAACCATAATCCAGGATCGAGATGTTCCAACAGAATGATATTTATTTTAAACGAAAGAAAGTGTCAAACAAAACATGACACTACAACTCAGGGCGAACCAAGGCCAACATAATAAACAAAATAAGCCATTTCCCACAGAAAGTGCTAGCTAGCCTGATAGAAATAAACAAACCAAAAGACAGTCGCTAACCATAACTCCCTAATGTGAAAACAGTCCAAAGAAAATGGCAGTTCACCCCTACAGATTTAATACTATTTACAAAATATACAATTTATAAACAAAACCACGGCACAAAACCTAACAATTCAAAAATGCTAAATACGGTTTGGAAACCAAGAACAGCAAACAGGTGCTGATGCCAGAAAGAGCCTCGCTAGCTGTTGGGAACCGTACTTTTAAAACTCCAGGAAGTGTAGGATGGACCAATCAGCTTCCTGTACTGCCCCCCAATCCGGCCAATCAGGCAGGGCACCTATAAGAAAAAGAAAATAAAAACAACACATATGGCCAGGACCGTAACATGGTCTACTAGTAATGAAGCACGATGGTTGGCAAACCAATAAAGTAGCAAAACAGCAATGAAAGAACAAAATTTGATGAAAATATAGAACAATTTCTATGAATAAATAGGCAGTAACACCAGCTTGTGCTGCCCGTAAACCCAAGCAAAAAAGCTTACAGCACCTGGTATTCCCAGGCGGTCTTCCTACCAAGTACTAACCAGGCCCGGCTCTATTTGGCTGCCGAGATCGGACGAGATCGGGCGCTTAGAGAGCGGTGTGGCCGTAAGCTGCATTTGACATCATCAACAGCTCTTAAAAACGCTAGAGAAGCAGAATGCATGACACTTACTAAGAAGAAGATAAATGTGGCAAAGTACAAAGTACTATAACTGTACTGGTCTGTTACGCCCCTGTCTAGGGGGTCAGGGTGCAACATACAAAGATAAATTAGCATGTTCCCTCTCCGATCCCCAAACCAAAATCCAGGATCGAGATGTTCCAACAGAATGATATTTATTTTAAACGAAAGAAAGTGACAAACAAAAAATGACACAACTCATGGCGAACCAAGGCCAACATAATAAACAAAATAAGCCATTTCCCACAGAAAGTGCTAGCTAGCCTGATAGAAATAAACAAACCAAAAGACAGTCGCTAACCCTAACTCCCTAATGTGAAAACGGTCCAAAGAAAATGGCAGTTCACCCCTACAGATTTAATACTATTTACAAAATATACAATTTATAACAAAACCACGTCACAAAACCTAACAATTCAAAAATGCTAAATAAGGTTTGGAAACCAAGAACAGCAAACAGGTGCTGATGCCAGAAAGAGCCTCGCTTGCTGTTGGGAACCGTACTTTTAAAACTCCAGGAAGTGTAGGATGGACCAATCAGCTTCCTGTACTGCCCCCAAATCCGGCCAATCAGGCAGGGCACCTATAAGAACAAGAAAATAAAAACAACACATATGGCCAGGACCGTAACATGGTCTACTAGTAATGAAGCACGATGGTTGGCAAACCAATAAAGTAGCAAAACAGCAATGAAAGAACAAAATTTGATGAAAATATAGAACAATTTCTATGAATAAATAGGCAGTAACACCAGCTTGTGCTGCCCGTAAACCCAAGCAAAAAAGCTTACAGCACCTGGTATTCCCAGGCGGTCTTCCTACCAAGTACTAACCAGGCCCGGCTCTATTTGGCTGCCGAGATCGGACGAGATCGGGCGCTTAGAGAGCGGTGTGGCCGTAAGCTGCATTTGACATCATCAACAGCTCTTAAAAACGCTGGAGAAGCAGAATGCATGACACTTGCTAAGAAGAAGATAAATGTGGCAAAGTACAAAGTACTATAACTGTACTGGTCTGTTACGCCCCTGTCTAGGGGGTCAGGGTGCAACATACAAACATAAATTAGCATGTTCCCTCTCCGATCCCCAAACCAAAATCCAGGATCGAGATGTTCCAACAGAATGACATTTATTTTAAACGAAAGAAAGTGACAAACAAAAAATGACACAACTCAGGGCGAACCAAGGCCAACATAATAAACAAAATAAGCCATTTCCCACAGAAAGTGCTAGCTAGCCTGATAGAAATAAACAAACCAAAAGACAGTCGCTAACCCTAACTCCCTAATGTGAAAACGGTCCAAAGAAAATGGCAGTTCACCCCTACAGATTTAATACTATTTACAAAATATACAATTTATAACAAAACCACGTCACAAAACCTAACAATTCAAAAATGCTAAATAAGGTTTGGAAACCAAGAACAGCAAACAGGTGCTGATGCCAGAAAGAGCCTCGCTAGCTGTTGGGAACCGTACTTTTAAAACTCCAGGAAGTGTAGGATGGACCAATCAGCTTCCTGTACTGCCCCCCAATCCGGCCAATCAGGCAGGGCACCTATAAGAAAAAGAAAATAAAAACAACACATATGGCCAGGACCGTAACATGGTCTACTAGTAATGAAGCACGATGGTTGGCAAACCAATAAAGTAGCAAAACAGCAATGAAAGAACAAAATTTGATGAAAATATAGAACAATTTCTATGAATAAATAGGCAGTAACACCAGCTTGTGCTGCCCGTAAACCCAAGCAAAAAAGCTTACAGCACCTGGTATTCCCAGGCGGTCTTCCTACCAAGTACTAACCAGGCCCGGCTCTATTTGGCTGCCGAGATCGGACGAGATCGGGCGCTTAGAGAGCGGTGTGGCCGTAAGCTGCATTTGACATCATCAACAGCTCTTAAAAACGCTGGAGAAGCAGAATGCATGACACTTGCTAAGAAGAAGATAAATGTGGCAAAGTACAAAGTACTATAACTGTACTGGTCTGTTACGCCCCTGTCTAGGAGGTCAGGGTACAACATACAAAGATAAATTAGGATGTTCCCTCTCCGGTCTCCAAACCATAATCCAGGATCGAGATGTTCCAACAGAATGATATTTATTTTAAACGAAAGAAAGTGTCAAACAAAACATGACACTACAACTCAGGGCGAACCAAGGCCAACATAATAAACAAAATAAGCCATTTCCCACAGAAAGTGCTAGCTAGCCTGATAGAAATAAACAAACCAAAAGACAGTCGCTAACCCTAACTCCCTAATGTGAAAACGGTCCAAAGAAAATGGCAGTTCACCCCTACAGATTTAATACTATTTACAAAATATACAATTTATAACAAAACCACGTCACAAAACCTAACAATTCAAAAATGCTAAATAAGGTTTGGAAACCAAGAACAGCAAACAGGTGCTGATGCCAGAAAGAGCCTCGCTTGCTGTTGGGAACCGTACTTTTAAAACTCCAGGAAGTGTAGGATGGACCAATCAGCTTCCTGTACTGCCCCCCAATCCGGCCAATCAGGCAGGGCACCTATAAGAACAAGAAAATAAAAACAACACATATGGCCAGGACCGTAACATGGTCTACTAGTAATGAAGCACGATGGTTGGCAAACCAATAAAGTAGCAAAACAGCAATGAAAGAACAAAATTTGATGAAAATATAGAACAATTTCTATGAATAAATAGGCAGTAACACCAGCTTGTGCTGCCCGTAAACCCAAGCAAAAAAGCTTACAGCACCTGGTATTCCCAGGCGGTCTTCCTACCAAGTACTAACCAGGCCCGGCTCTATTTGGCTGCCGAGATCGGACGAGATCGGGCGCTTAGAGAGCGGTGGGGCCGTAAGCTGCATTTGACATCATCAACAGCTCTTAAAAACGCTGGAGAAGCAGAATGCATGACACTTGCTAAGAAGAAGATAAATGTGGCAAAGTACAAAGTACTATAACTGTACTGGTCTGTTACGCCCCTGTCTAGGGGGTCAGGGTGCAACATACAAAGATAAATTAGCATGTTCCCTCTCCGATCCCCAAACCAAAATCCAGGATCGAGATGTTCCAACAGAATGATATTTATTTTAAACGAAAGAAAGTGACAAACAAAAAATGACACAACTCATGGCGAACCAAGGCCAACATAATAAACAAAATAAGCCATTTCCCACAGAAAGTGCTAGCTAGCCTGATAGAAATAAACAAACCAAAAGACAGTCGCTAACCCTAACTCCCTAATGTGAAAACGGTCCAAAGAAAATGGCAGTTCACCCCTACAGATTTAATACTATTTACAAAATATACAATTTATAACAAAACCACGTCACAAAACCTAACAATTCAAAAATGCTAAATAAGGTTTGGAAACCAAGAACAGCAAACAGGTGCTGATGCCAGAAAGAGCCTCGCTTGCTGTTGGGAACCGTACTTTTAAAACTCCAGGAAGTGTAGGATGGACCAATCAGCTTCCTGTACTGCCCCCCAATCCGGCCAATCAGGCAGGGCACCTATAAGAACAAGAAAATAAAAACAACACATATGGCCAGGACCGTAACATGGTCTACTAGTAATGAAGCACGATGGTTGGCAAACCAATAAAGTAGCAAAACAGCAATGAAAGAACAAAATTTGATGAAAATATAGAACAATTTCTATGAATAAATAGGCAGTAACACCAGCTTGTGCTGCCCGTAAACCCAAGCAAAAAAGCTTACAGCACCTGGTATTCCCAGGCGGTCTTCCTACCAAGTACTAACCAGGCCCGGCTCTATTTGGCTGCCGAGATCGGACGAGATCGGGCGCTTAGAGAGCGGTGTGGCCGTAAGCTGCATTTGACATCATCAACAGCTCTTAAAAACGCTGGAGAAGCAGAATGCATGACACTTGCTAAGAAGAAGATAAATATGGCAAAGTACAAAGTACTATAACTGTACTGGTCTGTTACGCCCCTGTCTAGGGGGTCAGGGTGAAACATACAAAGATAAATTTGGATGTTCCCTCTCCGATCCTCAAACCAAAATCCAGGATTGAGATGTTCCAACAGAATGATATTTATTTTAAACGAAAGAAAGTGTCAAACAAAACATGACACTACAACTCAGGGCGAACCAAGGCCAACATAATAAACAAAATAAGCCATTTCCCACAGAAAGTGCTAGCTAGCCTGATAGAAATAAACAAACCAAAAGACAGTCGCTAACCCTAACTCCCTAATGTGAAAACGGTCCAAAGAAAATGGCAGTTCACCCCTACAGATTTAATACTATTTACAAAATATACAATTTATAACAAAACCACGTCACAAAACCTAACAATTCAAAAATGCTAAATACGGTTTGGAAACCAAGAACAGCAAACAGGTGCTGATGCCAGAAAGAGCCTCGCTTGCTGTTGGGAACCGTACTTTTAAAACTCCAGGAAGTGTAGGATGGACCAATCAGCTTCCTGTACTGCCCCCCAATCCGGCCAATCAGGCAGGGCACCTATAAGAACAAGAAAATAAAAACAACACATATGGCCAGGACCGTAACATGGTCTACTAGTAATGAAGCACGATGGTTGGCAAACCAATAAAGTAGCAAAACAGCAATGAAAGAACAAAATTTGATGAAAATATAGAACAATTTCTATGAATAAATAGGCAGTAACACCAGCTTGTGCTGCCCGTAAACCCAAGCAAAAAAGCTTACAGCACCTGGTATTCCCAGGCGGTCTTCCTACCAAGTACTAACCAGGCCCGGCTCTATTTGGCTGCCGAGATCGGACGAGATCGGGCGCTTAGAGAGCGGTGGGGCCGTAAGCTGCATTTGACATCATCAACAGCTCTTAAAAACGCTGGAGAAGCAGAATGCATGACACTTGCTAAGAAGAAGATAAATGTGGCAAAGTACAAAGTACTATAACTGTACTGGTCTGTTACGCCCCTGTCTAGGGGGTCAGGGTGCAACATACAAAGATAAATTAGCATGTTCCCTCTCCGATCCCCAAACCAAAATCCAGGATCGAGATGTTCCAACAGAATGATATTTATTTTAAACGAAAGAAAGTGACAAACAAAAAATGACACAACTCATGGCGAACCAAGGCCAACATAATAAACAAAATAAGCCATTTCCCACAGAAAGTGCTAGCTAGCCTGATAGAAATAAACAAACCAAAAGACAGTCGCTAACCCTAACTCCCTAATGTGAAAACGGTCCAAAGAAAATGGCAGTTCACCCCTACAGATTTAATACTATTTACAAAATATACAATTTATAACAAAACCACGTCACAAAACCTAACAATTCAAAAATGCTAAATAAGGTTTGGAAACCAAGAACAGCAAACAGGTGCTGATGCCAGAAAGAGCCTCGCTTGCTGTTAGGAACCGTACTTTTAAAACTCCAGGAAGTGTAGGATGGACCAATCAGCTTCCTGTACTGCCCCCCAATCCGGCCAATCAGGCAGGGCACCTATAAGAACAACAAAATAAAAACAACACATATGGCCAGGACCGTAACATGGTCTACTAGTAATGAAGCACGATGGTTGGCAAACCAATAAAGTAGCAAAACAGCAATGAAAGAACAAAATTTGATGAAAATATAGAACAATTTCTATGAATAAATAGGCAGTAACACCAGCTTGTGCTGCCCGTAAACCCAAGCAAAAAAGCTTACAGCACCTGGTATTCCCAGGCGGTCTTCCTACCAAGTACTAACCAGGCCCGGCTCTATTTGGCTGCCGAGATCGGACGAGATCGGGCGCTTAGAGAGCGGTGTGGCCGTAAGCTGCATTTGACATCATCAACAGCTCTTAAAAACGCTGGAGAAGCAGAATGCATGACACTTGCTAAGAAGAAGATAAATGTGGCAAAGTACAAAGTACTATAACTGTACTGGTCTGTTACGCCCCTGTCTAGGGGGTCAGGGTGCAACATACAAAGATAAATTAGCATGTTCCCTCTCCGATCCCCAAACCAAAATCCAGGATCGAGATGTTCCAACAGAATGATGTTTATTTTAAACGAAAGAAAGTGACAAACAAAAAATGACACAACTCAGGGCGAACCAAGGCCAACATAATAAACAAAATAAGCCATTTCCCACAGAAAGTGCTAGCTAGCCTGATAGAAATAAACAAACCAAAAGACAGTCGCTAACCCTAACTCCCTAATGTGAAAACGGTCCAAAGAAAATGGCAGTTCACCCCTACAGATTTAATACTATTTACAAAATATACAATTTATAACAAAACCACGTCACAAAACCTAACAATTCAAAAATGCTAAATAAGGTTTGGAAACCAAGAACAGCAAACAGGTGCTGATGCCAGAAAGAGCCTCGCTAGCTGTTGGGAACCGTACTTTTAAAACTCCAGGAAGTGTAGGATGGACCAATCAGCTTCCTGTACTGCCCCCCAATCCGGCCAATCAGGCAGGGCACCTATAAGAAAAAGAAAATAAAAACAACACATATGGCCAGGACCGTAACATGGTCTACTAGTAATGAAGCACGATGGTTGGCAAACCAATAAAGTAGCAAAACAGCAATGAAAGAACAAAATTTGATGAAA